>NW_015558570.1:19955-23619 GCF_001515605.1 Sinocyclocheilus anshuiensis | reverse complement strand
TGTGTCTCGCGACTGATGGGTGTTCGGGAGCGCAGTCACTGCTCTGTGTGTGTGTGGGAGGGGCCGGAGAGTGTGTGTGTGGGTTGGCAGATTTGGGTTCTCGAGCAGAGCGGGATGGTTGCAGCAACTCTGGCTGCAGCCACCCGCCAATTAAACTACAGATACAGCTACTGTCTGAAGAAGAGGGTTAGGCGGTGGGGGGAGGAGGGGGAGTTAGTGATACTTTCAGTGCACCACAAGTAACCCTTCCATGTCTAATATTGTATTACATTATATTCATTCATTCAACATTATTTCCAGACTCAAGGTATATATGCCTATTACATGTTATATGCCATTTACCCGAGGCCCATTATAAACATCTGGTATCCATCCTCATACTGAAAACTAAATAAGTGACTAATGAACAGATACAGGTGAGTTTTTATTAAAGGGGTCATATGACGTTGCTAAAAAGGTTCTGGAACAGTGTTGTAAATACAACTTAACCACTGATTTCTAGTCGTGTCCTCTTTTGGAAGACCAAACAAAGTAGTTTCACTTTCACAACGAAACACACAGCGACTCCACAACACGGCAGCGGCGGCAACAGCGAGAATAAGTTACGCCTTCTTTCTTTGCGTGAACATTTGGGCGGCGTTATGCAAATCTTCCCACATCGTGACGTAGACATGTGGGGGCATGTTAGAACGAGCCGTTTTAGGAGGGTGTGGTTGACTTAACTTTTATAAAGAATATCTCTTTGAATTTGAGACTTTAGTCTTTGCAACTTTACAGATCTTCTTTATGCACCAAGAGCTTGTAACACTCCAGAGAGAAAGGAAAAATTGAAATCGCATCATATGACCCCTTTAATGTAGCTGGTACCTATTCATCCCAACAGTACAGTGTTTTTGTATTATTCTATATGCTTTATTGCTAAGTTTACCTTTGAGTTTCCATTTTTGTATGCATCTCATGGCACAGCGTGACGCTCAAGTTAAAAAAGTTCAACTTTTAAGAAACATAATTTTAACTTTTTAAAAACACATCTCTAGACCTTCTGTGTGTCTGAAATTGCATACTGTCTGACTAGGTACTACATTTGAATTTACTTTGCGACCTCATGGGATTTTAAAGTGTCCATCAAATGCACACCGAATGCCGAAGTAGTAGGTCATTCAAGTATCCAAGCATGTTCCAATTATCTGTTTTTGAGTCATATATCTGCCACTTTTTAGATCAAGAAGATTTCAAAAGAAATCAAAATGGAGCTTATTCTCTTTCACCAAGCCCTCTTATTTTGCAGCCCCTCCATTCCAACTACCTGTTATATAGAGACCACTTTGACAATCCAGTCAATTCTCAATGGCTTGAATCAAGTTCTGCCATACATTTTGTCTCTGTTTCACCCAGAAATGTCACATTATCATTTCATGATTTTTTTGTTTTGTTTGTTACAGCCTTATTGAATGAGTGCTTGACCAGAATAAGTTTGCTGCAGACATGCATGGCTTTATGGCATCATAAGAGAACTGAATTTTGGTGCAGTGTTTTCTTCTGCTGTGCCCATTCTGCCAGACAGTCCATATTTTCAATTTCCCCTCTGTGGAACAATCTGATTTATTTTGATATTCTTTCCAGACATAATTCACAGTCAAATCAGCACAGATAATCAGCAAAGGCTCAATTTATGAAGATTCAATGTCTTATTTTATTCCTCAATCATATGGGTAGTGATTATAAAATGAATGGAGCAAACAAATTATTTTCTCTTTAGTGCTTTAACTCAAACCGAATCTGCAGCGTTAACAATATCCAAATCATAAATTATTGAGCAGCCTCAATTATGCATGACTGACCTCCCTCTGCTGTTCAGCATGTCAGCACAAATTGCATGAATGAATGGCTCTAAAACACTATAATATTACATATTTTTGAAAAAACAATTTATATATATATATATATATATATATATATAAAATGAAGGATTTATATGAATTAATGAATGAATAATATATTATGAAGCAGTATATGCTCATCGATGCTGCATTTATTTGATCAAAATACAGTAACATTTTGAAATATTGTTACAATTTGAAACAACTGGATTCCATTTGAAAGTATTTCAAATTGTAATTTATTCCCATAATTGAAAAGCTGAATTTTCAGTCTTCAGTGTCACATGATCCTTTAGACATCACTCTAATATGCCGATTTGCTGCTCAAAAAACATTTCTGAAAACTGTTGTATTCAGTTTGAAACATAAATATTTTATGAACATTATAAACATCTTTACTGTCACTGAAAAAACATGAATTTCTTTAAAAAGTATTAATTTCTGAATTAAAAAAAACCTTACTGACTCTAAACTTTTGAACAGAAATATACACATACATAAGCCTACTTTAAAAGAGCTTTTAACATGTTCAGAGGTATGAAGTTTTGGCTTTGGGCCTTAATCATATGATTGTTCACTTTCCCTTCAGCATCAGTGAAATTCATAATTATGGCTGTGTTTGCATTATAAATAGGTCCTGCTTGAGCCTTCAGCTCTAGAGTACCAATTTCCTTTGTGTGTATCCTGAGAGAAAAAGGAAAGAGTCAAATGGCTGGCATAAACTTGTACATGAGGACCCTTATTGCACTCCCAGTGACTATTAAAGAAAATGACTCACTTTTTCTCCTTTTAAACTTTTAAAGCAAAGATTTTGTCTATGCGTGCTAAATTTACATTAGCAACGTAAAGCAAAATAACACTCTTAAAATGTGTTTGGGATTGTAAAGAATTGCTTTGAGGGTCTCCGACTTGTGGGAGACACAAACTAGCAAATAAATCACTGATAATAGAGTCAGACTCCGGGAATGTCTGGGTCAGAGTCTAGTTAGCACTAGCTAGGTGCTGTTAGCCAGGACACAAAGTGATAGACAAGGTCAAGAGATCAAGGTTTGGCTGGTTACTTCACGTACTTCACTTACGGTCCTACGCAGGACAACAACTGCCTTTGTAATGCATGGGAATGCTAATGGACAGTCTTCTCTAGGTATTATAGACTTTGTGAGTGAGTCTGAGGGGAACTTGTTGTGACTCAGACGGGACTGGAAATATAAGAAAATTCTTCCCCAGACCATTACTTTCCCGCCTGCAGACAATCAGTCTTCCCAAACGCTGACTCACAGAGCATGACAGTGGTCGAAACGGATCTCTAATAGGATATTTGAGGAGATGAAGCCTGTTAGCAGCTAATGCAGTGGTGGTCACAGTTTAATAAAAAGCCAGTTATGCCAGTATCTGATATTACCAAAGCAAAAACTATTTATTTTACTGCAGGCCGCTATTCCTGCCCATGGCATTTCTTAAAATACATTAAGATATCATAAATTCATATAGTGTCATATTAATTGGGTAACAACAGTTGTTGATTTCATATTATTATCGATATAATATGCACATAGTACTTCTCTCCTCACAAAGCACACTTATTAGCCCCTAACATCGATGCTCACCTTGACTAATGCCAAGATGCAGGTCACCATGGAAACATAGTAGAAGACGAAAGGAGGAGGATGAGTGACTCAGTAAAAATGAAAACACTGATCATGCCGTTTCCTTGCCCTGAACCTCGCCACCAGCCGCCGCTAAACCTCAAGACTCTGAAGTACTGACTGATCAAGGTCATTCCT
>NW_015558570.1:2384-19910 GCF_001515605.1 Sinocyclocheilus anshuiensis | reverse complement strand
TGTGGCACGCTTGATTTATTTTATTTTATTTTTTTAGATCATCTGGGAGATTGTTAATGCCTCATTTCTTTGTTTCTGTCAGACACTGGAGGGATCAGTACTGTTACACAGCACATTTTGAGCTAACTTTCTGTTAACAGGCACAATAGGCTTTAAAAATATGCTCTGGTCAAGCTCAGAATATATATATATATATAGTTGGCCAACCATTGTCTTTACTTCTGAAATTATCATACGATTTGTAATTTGCAATTGAATCAAACAGGCTAAAATGCTTTTAATTAAGATAAACACAAAAATAGTGCAGATGTTTGTGCTGTTGTTCTTTAATCAACATTTCTTTGTTGATTATGTCATTAGGTAACTAACATTTTGTTAGTTAAAACCTTGAACATTTCTTAATAAATTGCCAGTTTTTCATGTTAGAAGTTCGGACATAATAAAATGGCAACATGAATGAAAGCCAGAGTGAATGAAATTATTTAAAATGTACTCTTAGGTGCACTTAACTGTGATATTATGATAAATGAAATATACACTACAGTGCAACATTTTGCGGCCAGTAAGATATGTTTTTGAAATAAGCCTCTTATGCTCACCAAAGATGCATTTATTTGATTTTAAAAAATACAGTGAAAACTAAAATTGTGAAATATTAAAAAAATTTAGTAATATTTTTATATATCATTTTAATATATTTTAAAATAATTTATTTCTGTGTAATAGAAATAATTTATAAAACTGAATTTTCAGTTGTTGCTTAATATTCTTGTGGAAAAACATGATACATTTTTTTCAGGATTGTTTTATGTATAGAAGGTTTAAAATAATTTATTTGAAATTATTTGAGCATTCATTTGGAAAAAAAACTTTATACATTATAAATGTCTGTCACTTTTTATCAATTTAATGTGAATAAAATTAAAAAAAATCGTACTGACCCCATACTTTTGAATGGTGGTGAATATAATAATTATTATTCCATGAGTACCATGATTTCCATCTTTAAAATAAGTGAGTTTAATATTTTATCCAATATATTCTGACATGTGTAACGGGACATGAAAATGAGCTGCATAATAGGAATGACACATCTGTATCTTTTAGCCACCTGCAGTTCATTAACAGCAAGAGCAGCTCTCAGTTCTCAAAGGGCTTCAATCTACTGATCACACCCAAGGGCTGTGAGGATATAACGGACAGACAGACAGACAGACAGACAGACAGACAGATAGATAGATTTCTGTCTCTTTCTTTCTGTTGTTTTACCTCTTTTGACATTGTTCTGCATTACTCATAATATCCATTAGATGGCAGCAGCTCATTTTATATTTATAAAGGAGATTTAAAAGGGAAGGACTGAGAACACAATTAAAAAAAAAACAATCAGTATATTCTTAATAATAAAAAATAATTCAACTTCAAGTGCTTATACGGCTGAAAAAATGAACAAAACATCCATCAGTCCTAGACAAAGCAATTATATTAGCCAATACTTAATCTATCATTTTGTTCCCAATTACAATAGAAACACATCTATTTGTGCCCTAGGACAGCCACTGAATTCCCCTTAGTTTGAATGTTATTGATCTATGCTAAGGTGCATGCTGAATATGATACGGTCGAATCAATACTGTGGTCCCATTTGCACCATCAGCCTGGGAGCCTTGTGTCTGACAGGCCTTGAGCCACAGAAAAGCACAATCTGAGACATCAGCCTTTAGTGGTTGTTAACCTTGTATCACCCCACAGACCAGTCATCACAATCTGATCTAAGCACACATCACGTCCTTCAGCAGGGTCAGAGGTCATCACTCCACCTCCCCAGCTTTATTCCAACCACTTACTGCTATTTTGTTCTAACCTTAGTAAGCATTACTAGGCACATCATTTATATTTTGTTAAAGACATGTATGATGCCTCAAGTAATGTAGCTTACTGAGGAGAGATGTGCTATTACTTTTCTAAGCTTTTGGACGTGCTTGGGTTTTTGGATTTCTGCCGGGCTTGCAATAATATGAACTCCAGGTTTGTAGGCCAACCTGGACTTTAGCATCCCCTTGGTTCCCTTGGCAACAACTCAGTAGGGTTTTTCCATTGGCTTTTGGATTATTGCAGAAAATAAGCTCTGTGACCAAAATTGTATCATTCTTACACGTTTTTTTCATTGTGATAATCTCCACAAATGAACACAGCTTTTTTTTAAATTCTGAAGCCAAAATACATTTGACAGAAGTAAAAAGCTAAATGTAGGCTATAAATGAACTACATCAGTCACATGACTTCAACGTCACCACAATGAAGCTTCCGACAACTCCTTCAGTCTCTATTTAAAAAACATTTTTCCCTGAAAGGTTTGAGTTAGAATAGTTTGCGAGAGCGCGATTAAAAACACAATGAGGCTGTGAAAGCAAACTAGTGAGTAGACGAGTTTTTTTTGTTTGGTGTATTGACATTTAATGTTCCCAACAACCAATGTTGTCCCATTTAGCCACTTGTTAACAGCCAATCATTTGATCATTTGAAGGGTTTTGGCTTACAGAAATACACCATCTCTGCAGTGCTCTACTGTGATATGAAAGCATTATGACATTCGCAGTCAATGTTGGTTTGAACATAATCTGTGATTACATGCAGTCTCGTGCCTATATATATTCAGAACAAAAGCACTCTATGCTAAATTACATAGCCATTTACATGAAATTTGTCTCCAGCTACTGTATCACTCACCTCCTCTGACAGCAGCTTAAGGTTTAAAATGGATAGTAAGGCACTTTCTCAGCAGTTAGGAAATGAATAGCATGCTAGTCTTTGCAAAAACAGCTTATCACTTTTATAAAATGGCCTGTCTTACACCGAGTCACATTTGAGCCTTTATGATTATGCCTCAGCTTAACCCACTACAGAGATCAAGGTCCGTCCCGCCCAACACACACACTGCAGCAGTCAAGCACTGGCTCTGCAGCTCCTCTCCTCCTGACACAGCTCTTTGATTACCACTGTGCCAGGCAGTACAGTGGAAGCAGGACCCATGCAAACACACATGCTGGACTCGCCGTGGAGAGATTCTCAGTGCTGCATTAACTGCATATCGTGCATGTTGCTGTAAGCAAGATCACTGCAGTGTGACCTTGGGCTGGCAATATGTGTATGAACAGCTTGACTCCAACTGAAAATATTTATTTATGTGTGGCATGCTGGGAAATAAGTGGAAATTTATCCTTGCAATTGTTCATTTAGCTTGAGCATATATTTTTTTATACAGTAGGTTTTCATATAAACTTCTGACTTCATTTGCATTCAACTCTACTGCAGGATCTAGATGTCATCCTTTCAATCGGACTGACCTCTGACCTCGGCTGAGAACTGGGCGGAATGTCTGGTTATGAAAAGCTGTAGTTGGTGGTCCAGGTCACATTCTGACACATTGATGTCCCAGGAACGGATACCTGCAGGTACAGAGACACATGTGGCATGATCAATATGAGCAAAGTACCTGAAATTACATGTGTACGCAATGTTCATTCACACCCTCATTTCACATAATGAGCTTTACCCATATTCCACTTTTTGCGTATTTAATACCTTTTTTCATTACAAATGATTATATTATATATTATAACAATGTGTGAAAAGTTGAGTTGAAAAATTAACAAATTTCCTTTTATATGTATATATTAGAGTATATCACACCATTTAATTAATTCCAAATTATTATATTACTTTTTATTATTATTATTTTTATGATTACTTAGTATTTATATGTGATTGTTCTGATTTTTCAGCCCCAGTTTTTCAACATGCTCTCAGACATCTGCCATACAGTTCTAAATATGAGATTTAGTGTGATGTGCTCAGAATATTCATTCACTGAGTGTTACATAAGATCCCCAAATTTTAGATGTGTCTTAAGCTCCTACTGCGTTGAACTTCAAACTCCAAATTGTAGAATAAGGAAATTAAATGAAATCTCTATGCCTCTTAACTCTCCTCGGCTGTGTCCTTCCTCCTCTCTTCTTCATACAGATGAAGGGCTATTTTCCTCAGATTCTGTTTTGCTTTGTAGATGAAGTGTAAATCTTGCAAACACTGCAGTGTTTGTCCTCAGAAATGCTGTGTCATTGGGATTTAAAACAGGTAATGACCGCAGAGATGAACCGATACTTCTATTTTCTCAAAATAAGATTTCCGCAGCCTATAGAAACACAAGACATTCCTTACAGTATTGATTTCATTCTCATCGATATGCTAATTGCTGATTAAAAGTCTGTCAGGAGGAATGGGATAATCCTGGGGTTTCTAGACATCCAAGCATTAGAGAATGCTGCAGAGTGAGCATGTCAGGATTGTAAATGTACTGAATGTGAGTAGCATAACAAGTGTACCATTGTTGACCCTGAATATTATGTTCTAATTTGGTTGATTCTCAGGTTTGTGCAGTTGGCAGCTCTGATTTGTTACTTTATATACTGTCGCTTATGGACTTTTGGAGCGATTAATGTCAAAACTGTGTCAATGCTGTGAACAAAAATGTTTTACACTCAAAAGTCAAGTTTCATGATCATTAGAAGAAATGTCAGAAGTAGTTATGAAAAGAAGATGTCCATTCAGCAAACCAACTTTTTATGAGTTGGTAGATAAACAATAAAACATATTTTAGAGTACTAAAGCAAAGAAGTTATGATAAAAAGTAACCAGTACTAGATTCTATTCTGCCATATGAAAACACTATCAACACTGTAATTCAATGTACTTTTCTGTAAACTAATTGATTATCTGTGCACCGTAGAAAAAAAAAATTATTCCACAAAAATTTTAATGTTAAAGTTCAAGTGATAAGTTCATTGTACTTTTTCGGCTATTTTAATTTAATTACAGATAAATAAATGGAGTTATCATAAAATCAGTTAGAAATGATGGAAATTATTATGACGAGCTAAAAGGATAAAATCATTTTAATTAACAATTCTGCAAACAAATGACTGTGCTTCAATTGTTTACGTCTATAAAAATTTTATATCCTTTTATTTTAAGACATATTTAACACATTTTGTGACATACAAGTTAAGGGCTAAAGGGCTAAAGTTTTTTAACTGTTTATTATACATACTTTAGGTACTAACATGTAATTTTAAAGTATTAATATGAACCTTTAAAGTGCTAATATGTACCATTTAGGGTTACATAAGATACAAAGATGCACCTTTTAGCTTTTGTACCTTAGGGTTCCAGTGACAGCTTTGTACCTTTTTTCTGAGATTGTATGCACCTTTTCCTTGACTATTTTATGCTTGAAAAAATAAACACCGAGACACTCCTACTGCCATAATTAACCACCGGCCTATAGTAAGTTTAAACACCTGCCCAAAAACATAGTGGTAAATAAAAACATTTTGAATAGCAGCAATATCACGAGATCCCCGTCCTTACAGACCATCAAAACTGCAGCTTCATCAATTTCATCTAAAAATGCACAATTCATGGCGCAGTGCTCTGTACAGTCACGCGAGGTCGCCGCAGTGTGCTGCTGCTGGAACTAGTATGCAATGTCTTATCGGATCATACACCGCTCCAAATAAGTACACATGACAGGCGATGTGTAGAAGTTACTTAATTATGTCCATTAAGCAAATTATATCTTTGAGAACCTGTTGGAAATTGACATTTGCGACGTCGTTTGGACTGAAGTACGTCTATAATTACATAAATTCACCCACCGCAGTACAGTATGCAGCTTATATAGGTGTCAACTTGCGTTGAATTAAGTTAAGATGAAGTATTCAAGCCATTTCCGTGATTTTTTTACAATAACATATAATACCATAATAACTTAATACATTTAAATAGGTATGAGAGTAAATTTGGTATCTGTCATAATCCACTGTGAGTAGGCTACATATTCATTCAACAAAATAATTTGATGAAAAGAAAATGATGGTAAAAAGGATCATAAGCCATATTTAATGTGTCAGATGAGGCATGCTTTCAATAAGAGGCTCACCGCGCTCTATGTGCTGTCTGGCGGTGTGCAGCTGGTGCTCTGTCGCGATCTCTCCGATCACGATGAGCATGTAAAAGTTTCCCTGGCGGGAGTTCGGGCCGCGGCGGCGGAGCTGGCCGGGATGCTGCAGCCGCTCCTCGGAGCCTGACTGCTCGTGCTCCTCGTCCTCCTCCACCGCTGCCAGCGCACCTCGGGGCAGGATCTCCATGGAAACAACCCCTCGCACCGACGCCGGGCCTGCAGTTATCTCCATGACAACTGCTGCCACCTGCCCTGTCTGCAAAGTTAAGACAGGGAGGTGCTGCTGAAACTACGCGAAACACGGCGCTGTTTACCTGCGTGTGATTGGCTAAAAGACCATGCAGCTGTGTGATGTCACGCTAGACGCCTAAAACAAATAGCGTCGCGATGCAAATACAATGCAACATCATTAACTCAAATGTAATGAGCTATAGTTTGAACAGTGCCTCATAATGTGCAGTAAAGGATAGCCACGTGAATATTAATATGCTGTAAATAAATACTTTATGATAATTAATATTCATTTAATAATGTTTAATTGTTATTCCTGTTCATTACAATAGGCAGTGGTTTTATATAAATTGATGTGTGTGTGTGTGTGTGTGTGTGTGTGTGTGTTTAATGATTAGATAGATAGACAGACAGACAGACAGACAGACAGATAGATAGATGTAGAATATTTTTTATAATGCACTGTAAAAAAATATTTTTCTAAAGATTATTGGAGTGTGTTTTACAAGTAAATACTATTTCAGTCTTTCTACTTCAGAATTTAACATTTCATTCAGTGTTACATGCCATCTCTTTGTGAATTTACCAGCAATTTCTGAGTGATTTTTTTCCACACCATTTTTTTTCAGTATAGTAGAATAATGTAATAATATGTTAACTGTTAATATGAAAAACATGCTAAATAATCAGATAATGCTAAAAGCATGAAGATGTACACCGCAAAATAAATATACAAGTTAACATACAAGTTAAATGAAATGCAAGTTAGATGTCAATACATAAGCACTGCTAAGCAATCAAAATATTTGTATGAATATTTTATAAATAACATATAAATATAAATACAAAAATAATGGTTAGCTGGCTGCCCATATTTTGTTGCACTCTGACATTTTATTATTTTCTATTTTATTTTGTTGTTATTTTTATTTATTTATTTTTGTGTAAAATTAGTATAAAATGTGTGAAATAACACTAATAGACTGACTGCATCCAATCTAATAATCCTTTGATATCTGCATGGCATTAAATTACAAAAACTATTTTTTTTTAAACTGTATTTTTCATACATCCTTAAATCTGCCTAGATCAGTGAAATAAATGAGAGCTTGGGCTTTCCCTCTGAAGGCCAGTTAACATGCAAAAGCACCTGTCTGGCCATGGGCTGAATTTTGCAGTGAGTCAGCAGTCTGTTAGCAGTCTAATAGAAATGAGCTCATACTGCCTTCTTCTGGACATTATAGACAAGTGCAAATAATCTCAAATAACAATAGCGTCATTTGTAGCAGTATTTTTTGTTTGTCATTCACAGGGCATTTGCAAATGAACTGGCAGACTGCTAAACACAACATATCAGATATCATGTATAAATGCTTTGGACAAAGCAGTTTCTGAACAATATTGCAACCTCAAAGACTCTCTAATTGTTGTCTGATTCCTCAGATCCTCAGCACTTTTGGGATTTAAAGTACAGACACTTTAACTGACAAGTCCAAAATTTTGCTGTTTGGCCAGGAATTGCCCTAACTTAAATGCTGAGCTGAGGAGCTGAAATGGATCTGGCAGTTTTTCACATAAACTGTAGAGCAAATACCTCACAAATCCAGACGGCAGGTAGGATGACATTGCAGTCCTACTCTCTGATCCATCAGGTGATGCTGGTATTTTTAGCTGCAAGCTGCCATATTAGATAGTCACGAGAAAGGCTCACCCAGAATGCAAGAAAAAAGCAAGGTTAGTCATCTGAAGGTTGTGTTTGAGGTCAAAACTTGAATCTCAACATCAGTAAAATTTAAATAATAATTGTATTTAATATTTATTTATACATTTTCATCTAATTAAGTTAAAATTTATTAATTTATGTTAAATATGAAAATGAATTATAATTTGAACATATTTATTTAATATATTTATAATAAATTATTTTATTTCACTTTTTATAATATTTATTCTAATATTTTAGATATAATTTATATACATTTCTGATTTCTTTAGCTGCAAGCTGCCATATTGGATAGTGAATAGAAAGGCTCACCCAATGCAAGCAGAAGGAAATTAGAAAAGTACGTCATCTGAAGGTTGTGCTTCAGGTCAGAACTCGAATCTCAACGTCAGTGAAATATTAAATATAAAAATTAAATTATTTACATAATACATTTTAATATATTATTGATATCTCTCATGTAATTTAAATTTTTTTTAATAATAACTTCATATTTTTTATTTAAATAATACTTTTTTTTAATTGATTTATTTTTTACTTTTTATCATATTTATTGATATATTGTACATATATTCATCAAGTTCCAAGTTGTTAAAGCTATATTAGATAGTCACTAGAAAGACTCACACAGAATGCAAGCAGAAAGAAATTAGCAAAGTCTGAAAGTTATGCTTGAGGTCCAAAGCTGAATCACAACATAATTGAAATGGAAAAGTACAAAAGCTGCTAAGAACTCAAAAATATAGGTAATAATGTGTCACCCAAAACACAGTAGCACATGTTGCTGAATCCTATTTTATTTTATTGTAAATAAAAATATGAATTTAAGAAATAATATTTTTAAATGTATTTTATTTTGTATTTTCTACTTTATTTTTTTAATTAAACATTTAAAGGTGACATATTATGCCCCTTTTTACTATATGTAATATAAGTCTCTGGTGTCCCCAGAATGTATCTGTGAAGTTTCAGCTCAAAATACTCCACAAATCATTTATTATATAATTTTGAAAATGCCTATTTTGAGTGGAAGCAGAAACAAGCTGTTTTTCGGGCCTGTGTCTTTAAATGCAAATGAGCTGCTGCTCCCCGCCCCCTTTTCCAGAATAGAGCTGCGCCATTACAGCTCCATATCTGCTAAAAACATCTGTTTTGGTTCTGATTATCATGTTTATCGTGCTGAAATCATGCGTTTTAAACCATATGAGTTTAAACTTCAGATATACGGTTTTCTGAGCGCACAAATCCAAAGCACATGGACAGAAAGCGGCTGTCACAGCATGTGAGTGCTAAACTAAGTTCTCATTCACACACAAGTTTACATTAAAAACACACGAGTTATCTAAATAGTGTTCTGTGCTCGTCTGTGCAGCCAAAGACAGAACAGTTAGCATGTTTTGCTCAGACTTTGACCATGGCATTAGAACTGGTACACCGTTATCACTTGCGAAATCACAATGACGGCACCATGGGTGGAAACTTACAGATGAAGGGGCGGTAATATTATAATGAGATCCCTTTGCCACGTCACCAAGAGAGCGAATCTGACGTGCTCGTTTTTTCAGACCCACCTTTAAATAATTGTAATTATTATTTATTATATATATTTGTTATTATTATTATTTTATATTATATTTATTATATTCTAAATTAAATGTCAAATTAATAATTTCATATGTATTTTAAATTATATATCCTAATTTATTTTTAAATATGAACATGTAAATAATTTTAAATATATATTTGAATATATTTTTCTTATATTTAAACATATTTATGTTAGGTTTTAGTAAACTTTCTCAGAGCTATCAACCCGTATTTGATCTCAGATCAAATTTGTTCTTTCTGAAGCAGAACCTTATTAGTACTTAGAAAATAATTGAGCTCTGCCAGTGTCAGTTTAATGCAAGAGACATCATCTCCTACCAGTTACTGTCCTGATTAAGTGGCCGTTCAGTCAACCTCACAATCACCAAGTGATTACAGCTATGACCATTTTCAATCCTCCACAATGACAGCAGCAGAAATCCATTCATGGTACAAATAATTCAGCTTTTCACAGCCACATAAAGCCTGGCTCTGCTTTTCTTTTATGTCTCTAGGGTGCAACATCACATTCTTTTTCGTCCAAAAATGATGAAATATTGATCTGCAAAAGAGGTTTTGGGGGGCAGCATACATATGTGGCATCAGTGACAAAGCCGAGCAATAAGTCTAAAGGCACACATAATCACCTTAAAGAAGGTGAGGACGGATGTAGCCAGTGTTGGGCATAACGCATCTTAACAAATAACCATCAACACCAGATTGCCTGTCTGAAAATGTTCCTGGCGGCTGAACCAAAGCAAGACGCTTCAAAGATAGATTTACAGCTACTTTCTGTGAAGCCATCAATTCATGTTATGCTAATTGTCATTACTGACGTATTATCTGTTCGAGAGGCAATTTTGGCACCATTTGACCAGTCAGAGGGAATATCGAATTCAGAAGTTGAGCATTTTTTCTTTTTTTAACAAGACTTATGTTCCCCTATTTGCTTCAAACTACATTGTGGATTCACTTTGAAGGCTCTGATCATAACAATCTGATTCTGACTCTTATGGTTAAGAGCTCGCTTACAGAGCCAACTATGCAAAAGCGAAGTAACAAAGTGACGTCTCAACATATGCCACTTGTCAGAACCTTGTTTAGCCTTGGTTTGGAACAAGTGGCAAGTAATTGATTCCAAAAAAAAAAAAAAGAAGAAGAAAGAAGAGATCAATACAGCTCGTACAGGCAAAGGATAGATAAGTATTTTCAGGGCTCTACAGATTGAATGACAGTATGATGCTTATCCTGGTGCAGTGTTTAAAAGATATCCAACATTTTTTCTTACCACAAAATGTTATGTTTTTACAGTGGACGTGCCGCATTTTGTGTAATTTAATAATGCTAAATATGCTATAATATCAATGAATATTAATATGATATAATATATAAATAATATAATAATACATATTATAGAAAAGTTGAAAAATTGATTTTTGCACATTGCAATTCACAGTTATTGGCCAGTTTATTTAGGTGGCTGACAGTGACTAATGAGGGATGGTCTACTGTTGAACTTTTTTTTATTTTCATTTTACAGAATATGAACATAGAAACGTCATTAAAATGTTATTAATGTTCTGCAGGCAAATTCAGCTATGACATTATTCTGGACATTTTTTTTATCCAGCTAAAACACAGCTGTTCAGTATTTTAAAAATGCTAAATTTCATGATTCAACTAACTCTACAGAGTGTGTGGATCACATTCAGTGATAGGCTGTGAGTTTATTTTATTTATTTATTTATCTTTTAGCTTTACTTTAATGGAAATTTTCCCAATTATTTGAATCATCCTTAATCAGTAGTTTTACTTTTTAAAGTGTTGTAGCAAAAAAAGTTGGTCTTTAAAATAATTTTGATTGTATTTTTATCAAAAACATAACTATACTATTCTTATTATGCAAATATAAAAGTAACTGATACACAGACAACTTTACAAAACAAGTTATATTGCACTTTAATGCACAAAACAGCAGATTAACATTAAGTATGACAGTATCACATGTTTACATGACGAAAATATTTGAAGAACGATTTCTTTACAACTTTGCTTCAGTGTCTTCAGTCTCTTCACTTAAAAAAAATATTAATACAAATAAAATTGCAGTTATTTATGATATATAATGCATATGGATTCAATCCCATTACAATCCATTCAGAATTGTGTGTTTCCATCACAAACACTTTAACAAGAAAAAGTTGCAGAAAGCCCCGCCCGGACAGTCGCACATCTTGCCGATTCGAGAGCCTTTTCTGATCGCGCACTGCTCTCCCAAATCACACTAGCAAGAGAAAACAGGAGAGATCATGTTACTTTTGTAATTTCAGCATTTGCGTTAAGGCTTATGGTTGGGGACCCGTAATGGATCACTAAAAAATAGGAATTTCCATCTAATACATACCATTTATTGAAAATATATATAAATTATGAGATGTTTTACTGTTACATATAAATGATAAACAGACACAAAACAGCAAAGACATATCCATGCAATTGCTCAATGTCCATGTCGCCAGCACAAGAAACACGCACTTATGCGCAAAGTTAAAATATCTAATATCAATATATACCATGGGAACTTGACCAAATTTCTTCTCCCAAGGAGGAATTCGTTTCGTCTGCAGCTTTTCCAGAACTTCTTGCAGAGCTCCGAGCTGGTTTGACAAAACATTTGGAAATATGTTTTCTTTCAGTCAAATCACTCTAAAACATATCAATATAACAATTCACACAAAAATCAAACACTTTTAACTTTGAAAAGTTCTGGCACGTTTGTGTTTATAGCCTACACCATGATGTCTAAGTGAATCTGTCTTATGCGCAATAAAAAGATGAATTACTCACAAGCTGTTTTTCACTTGTCAGGTTTGGGTCTTTGGGGTAGAAGTCTCTGATGGCTCTTGTGTCCAGTTCCACTTCTATATCCGGCTCTGAGTCATTCGCTTTGGCTCCGGTCAACAAGAAGAGAAGCAACGCGCACACTGCCATGCGCGTCCTCAGACTGTAGCTCTCCATGGTCCTGGATGCAGGAAGCTTTGGCACCTGAGCGCACAACGCCGTTATACGTCTCTATTAAAAGTTTGGGCGCAAATAACCATCTCGACAGCCTTGCACCCTTTTATGGGCTCCACAGTGCGTGCATTTATGTGATCTGCTGTCGCCCCGCCTTTAACATTGATTTCGTTCGCGCGTAAGCGCGATCATTCATTGCGTAAATGCGCTGGAGACAAGTCATCAAATGCGTTAATGTTGTCCCCGGAATGTTATACTTTCAACTTGACTAAGGACATGTCCGTCTATGTGTTTTGATTCAGTTGTGAGGAGCAGATACTGCAGGCTCTGTCGATCGTATAAGAGAAGCTTTTAGAACATTTTGGAGCACTTTGGAAAACATGCATGGCTGTTTAATTCTGATTGCATGATTACATATATGTCAATTAAAATATAATATATGCAGTTTTTATAATAATTTTAAATCTAAGCTTACAACTGGTGTAGTTAAATACTGAGTGACCAAGATAAACTTTTTGTAGCCAATCATTTTAGATATCTATCTATCTATCTATCTATCTATCTATCTATCTATCTACTGCCTGTCTGTCTGTCTCTGTTGTGTGTGTTTAGCAATAATTTTTGTACACCAGAATATAAATACACATGCTTGACTCTACATGCTTCACATACACAGCAGGGACATAATAGAAAGGGGCTCTTGGTGTTACAGTAATTATACCAGACGTATCTGGCTATATTTGAAAGACATGCATAAAATCTGGGGGAAATTATATGGTCGCATGTATTAAATGTCTATTATTTGATTTATTTAGCATTTCAATCCTTAAAGGTCTCAGAAACTTCAAATGAGCACTTGAACATTCTAATATTTTAAGAGTGGTAATGTGAAGAGGAAGTTGGGTTGCTTATTAGCGATTTTGGGGAAAGCTTAATTATTCTTTCATTTTTGTGTTTAACTGCAAGGGGACAAGAGCCATCTGCACTCTGAAAGCGTAGACACCTCACTACTTAAGCACGTCTAGACCCGTCTAAGCCTCACTGGAATGTGAATAGGGATTTTTTATTTAAAAGAAAAAAAAAGGTTTTCGAATGCAAGGCTTTTTTCTTGGGTAGATGTAATAGGCTAATATTTTTGCCCATCTGTGACATCACATGTAGAGGAAATTATTTTGAAGTTGAATTTGATAGGCTATTTGTGTATCAGCAGATCAAACAATTTCTGCTCGACAACATTCACATTAACCATGAATTTGGAGAATACGTCTCACAGTTAGGGTGTTGCATTCATTTGTGGAAATAAAATAAGTTCCCTGTCAACTATATGCCGGGGATTAACTCGCACAAGAGTTCTATCCGAAGGTGATGTTTTTTCATTTCCCAACAGGACCCTTTAACAATGGGCGTGAGGCATATGACTCACTCTCTTTAGTCCATATCCGTATCAAAATATAACCGATCAATGGCAAACACACCAAGTGTTTTTAGAAAAATTCAGCCAATCTCCTGTGTCCGTACAAAACTGACAAGGTTTAAAAAACACAGACTGGGATCTGTTAACAGGGGAAAAAAATGTTCACTTCTATATTTTATTTTGTTGCAAAATTCCCATTCTCCTAAATAACAATGGATGGCACCAAATAATACGCTGTGGGTATAAATTAACTGGAAAGTTGTGGCCCATAACCCGTCAATGGGTTCATAAATCAAACAGTGTGGTGAGCAAACTTGTTCTTCTTTCCAAACAGGACTGGATCGGAAATAGAGGTTATGGGTGAATGAAAACCATTTTCATGTGTACAACATGGTCCTGCAACCCCATTAAAAATATATCCACCAGACAAGCTTAGATTGAAGAATCAGAGATTTGGATGCACAAAATGACTCTCTGTGGCTGATTTAAAACATTTTTGGATGTTTTACTAAATACACTTATTCTCTTACTGGCAAGCATTTAACTGGGTTTAACTACAAGTAGCAACTGTCCAGTTCATTGATAATGGAATATTGCTAAACTCGCCAGTTTATGATCAAAAGGAAGGTCGTCATCCATCGACTAGCTATTCAGATGTTAAAATCACACAAATCAAATCCACCAGTGACATTTGCCTAAGGCCTTGGAAACAGGGTGTTTTCACAGCAAGTGCAAAGCACAAACCTTCAGCTATTTTTAGCACTGCAGTGAGTGTTGAGTTAAGGGGTTTAAAATCTTACCCTTGTTCCACTGCCATATTCAGTCTTCGCTATGGGGCATGATTTGATTCCCATTTGTCTCCTTGGGATCCGCTTATGTCTGCCCACGTCTGCATGTCTTCCAAAAACCCCATGTGCCTCCTCAACCTCCCAAACTTCTTCCCCAGTCCCATAACCCCTGCAGTGTTTGACATACCATGCTTTTTCCCCATGATTAACCTATCAATCTCTCCATACTTCATGCACTGAGAAAAGTACAAAGACATCTAAATTCATGGTTACGGCCTATTAACAATACATAAGCGATGTTCAACAGGTTAAAGGGTGACACACAACATGATTGAAATGATTGGTTGTTTAGAAAATTGTTCAAGCATCAACACTTAAAGGCTAAAGGTTTTTTTCGCTTAAAATGGTTAACCCATAGACCTTTGTCAGGTTAGACGCCATATTGAATTTAATGGAATTAAATTTAACGCGGATGAAAACATTTTTACTCTAAAAAATTTTTACTCTATAAAAACTTTTTTTGTGTACTTATTTTATTTTTATTTTATTTTAGGATAGGATAGGAAAGACGTATGGTATTGAACAATGCTGAATGGTATTTGTCCATCAAACTATGGAAGGAAATACAGCGCGGGAATGTTTTTTGAGAATGTAACATTTTATAATAGGTTATTAGCAAGTTCTGTTCCGTTTATGATTTGTTTCTTGTTGCTAAACAACAGACTGTTACTTTCTACTTTGTTATGGTTACAGGTTTGTTTTGAATCAGCCCAGTCATGCAGAAGTTCAACAAAGCAATTTAAATATTCCACAAGCTATTCATTAATTAATGCATCATATCCACTGTTGCAGAAAAGGAGATCAGAACTATTTCTTAATCGTGCATTTAACACAATCATGTTGGTGGTTTATCAGAAAGTGACAAGCACTGAATGTGCACAGATTGGTCATAGTGTCCATTTTAAACACAGACTTCAGGCATTCCACTTCCACTGTTTCATTTATCAAAATGACAGTCAAAATTAAGCCCTGTGGGGAAAAAAATCCACCCATTGATTTGCCCATTGATCAGAAGGGAACACCACAAAACAACTTGCCTCGGAAATGAGTCAGACAACAAGGCACTTATCAGGTGGAGCACACCCTGATAGTGTTAAACATCTAATTACATCCTGCTTGAAAGAAGTCACTAACCTCAAATGAGTCTTCTCCAAAATTGCGCTTTGCTTCCTGTATCAAAATGCCTAGGACTCCACTTTCTAACAGTCAGTGAAAGCAAACATTAGATGACTATCTGCGAGATATTCTAAACTCTATTCGGGTTAGACAACACGTGTCAGGACTTACTCATTGTCGTAATCATACTTCGATTTAATACTGTCACATGGAATTGATGTAAATGGCATTGAAATTCTGCAGCAGAGTGATGATATCTCAGATCATGATCTAGTCTTGTGTATACTCCATATAGCTAAAGCTGCAAACTCCTTGTTACAAATATGGTAGGCCAATCATTTCTACCACAAAAGACTGCTTTGTAAATAATCTTCCTGACTTGTCTCAATTCCTCAGCATATCCAATAGCTCAGAAAAGCTTGATATTGTAACAGAAACTATGGACTCTCTCTTTTCTAGCACTTTAGATATGGTTGCTCCTTTACACTTAAAGAAGATTAAGAAAACAGTCCGAAACTGTGGTATAACGAGCACACTCGCACCCTAAAAAGAGCAGCCTGGAAAATGGAGCGCAGCTGGAAGAAAACAAAACTAGAGGTGTTTCGCATTGCATGGTGGGAAAGTACTTCCTCCTA
Organism: Sinocyclocheilus anshuiensis; assembly: GCF_001515605.1. Lineage (NCBI taxonomy): Eukaryota > Metazoa > Chordata > Actinopteri > Cypriniformes > Cyprinidae > Sinocyclocheilus > Sinocyclocheilus anshuiensis. The sequence continues at coordinate 3,319 of NW_015558570.1, read as the reverse complement.
CAGAAAAGCCTTAAAAACTGCTTACTTTTTGACTTCTCTTTTAGAAGAAAAACACAACCCCAGGTATTTATTCAGTACAGTGGCTAAATTAATGAAAAATAAAGCATCAACAGGCGCTGACATTTCATAACAGCACAGCAGTAATGACTTTATGAACTTCTTTACTTCCAAGATTGATACTATTAGAGATAAAATTATGACCATGCAGCCGTCAGCTACAGTATCGCATCAGACAGTGCATTATCGATCCCCTGAGGAACAATTCCACTCATTCTCTGCTATAGGAGAGGAAGAATTGTATAAACTTGTTAAATCATCTAAACCAACAACATGTATGTTAGACCCTATACCATCTAAGCTACTAAAAGAGGTGCTTCCAGAAGTCATAGGTCCTCTTCTGAATATTATTAATTCGTCATTGTCAGGCATGTAAGGCATCAAATCAATCACAAGTGCAGTAAGGAGTATAACGAGACTCAGTACTAGGACCGCTGCTTTTCACGCTTTTACATGCTACCCTTGGGAGATATCATCAGGAAACATGGTGTTAGCTTTCACTGTTGTGCTCAGCTCAGCTCTATATTTCTTCGTGGCCCGACGAAGCATAGTTGACAAAGTTGATATAAAAACTGGATGACTAGTAATTTCCTACTGCTAAATTCAGAAAAAACAGAGGTGTTAATTATCTGGTCAAAAACCTCGGCATGTAATAACCTAGAACACTGTCTAACACTTGATGGCTGCTCTGTCAGTTCTTCGTCATCAGTTAGAAACCTAGTTGTGCTATTTGATAGCAATCTTTCCTTTGAAAACTACGTTTCTAGAATTTGTAACACCGCATTTTTCCATCTTAAAAATATATCTAAATTACGACCTATGCTCTCAATGTCAAATGCAGAAATGTTAATTCATGCGTTCATGACCTCAAGGTTAGA
>NW_015558570.1:0-2312 GCF_001515605.1 Sinocyclocheilus anshuiensis | reverse complement strand
GTTTTGTAAAACTGCATTTTTCCATCTCAAAAATATATCTAAATTACGAACTATGCTCTCAATGTCAAATGCAAAAATGTTAATTAATGCATTCATGACCTCAAGGTTAGATTATTGTAATGCTTTATTGGGTGGTTGCTCTGTGTGCTTAATAAACAAACTCCAACTGGTCCAAAATGCAGCAGCTAGAGTTCTTACTGGAACCAGGAAGTATGACCATATTAGCCCGGTTCTGTCAACTCTGCACTGGCTCCCTATTAAACATCATTCACATTTTCAAATCTTGTTAATTACTTATAAAGCACTGAATGGTTTAGCTCCTCAGTACTTCAGCGAGCTCTTTTCGCATTATAGTCCTTCACGTCCGCTGCGATCTCAAAACTCTGACCATTTGATAAAACCTAGAATATCAAAATCAATTGCAGGTGGTAGATCCTTTTCCTATTTAGTGCCCAAACTCTGGAACAATCTACCTAACATTGTTCGGTAGGCAGACACACTCTGTCAGTTTAAATTAAAGACCCATCTCTTTAACCTGGCTTACACATAACACACTATAACATTGCCATAATTCAAATCCGTTAAAGGATTGTTAGGCTGCATTAATTAGGTCTTTAATTTAAAACCGGGAACATTTCCCATAACACCCGATGTACTTGTTACATCGCAAGAAGAATGGCATATGCTAATATTAGTCATTCTTATTCTGAGGTCACCGTAGCCACCCAGATTCAGTCTGTATCCAGATCATATGGTCACTGCAGTAACCCAGATCCAGTCCGTATCCAGTCCAGACGGTGGATCAGCACCTAGAGACGACCTCTACAGCCCTGAATGTCAACAGAGACCACAACAACTAGATGAGCCCCAGAGACAGATCCCCTGCAAAGACCTCGTCACCTAGACAGCCATCAGCACAAGACCATGGGAACCAGACAAGTCTTCTGCTCAATCTAACTTGTGTTGCAGCCTGGAATTAAACCACGCCATGCCGATTTCGTCTGGCCAGAGGAGAACTGGGCCCCGACTGAGCCTGGTTTCTCTCAAGGTTTTTCTCCATTTCTATCACCGATGGAGTTTTGGTTCTTTGACACTGTTGTCTTTGGCTTGCTTAGTTTAAACAGAATAAAACAGTGACCTACAACTTTTGGTGAGGTTCAAAAATCTGATGGACACTTTTCTATCCCATGAGGCCACGAAAGAGAAGTTGTGAATGGGAGTGAAGCCATGCAACTGATGCTTTTGCATATATGTAATACCTACTCAGTATGCAGTTTCGGATGCAGCTAGTCACTTGTTTAGCTCCTGAAAGAATCAATGTGTTGAACAAATTGTTTCAGAACAAGGTAACGAGTAGCCTAAAGGACTTATTCATAAAGACAGTCACTTGTTGCCACCTACTGGCAAAACAATGTAACTTGCAGAAAGAGTCATGGAGTCATTAATCAAAATACATAAGTATTATATTATATTATATTAAAATATTTTTATATCTGTATATCTGAAATGTTACACACAGATGTTGATGGTATTGCTAGATTGCAGATGTAAACAGACGGGACAAATGACACAAGGCAACACTCATAAGGTTCCCGAATTTCCTTGCTAGCTAGCAGCAGTTGTGTGTATTTACTGGCTGCCACAGAGCTATTTCTCATGTCTCAGGCCTGAGGAGACAGGATGGCAGAACAGCCTTGGGTGCTTACAGGCCTCTGAATTTAAAGGCCATGTCACTTACAGCTGTCTTTTACATCTGCCCAATTCTTCATTCTGACAGGCAGATCAGCCCAAATGCAAGTGGCCGGTAGCAAATTTGATTTTATCGGCGCCCCAGGAGTTAACCTGTCATCTTGTTTTGCGTTACTTTTCATGTCAGTAGAATGTTGCCAGCTTCACTTGAGCAGCCAGTGAAGTTTTTCTCATAAGCTGCTTTGTCAGACATTAAGGTGCTCATTTAATTTGGCAGGAATTTGTGTTTGGAGGATTGCCATGATTAAAGAAGCGAATAATGAGAAATAATGCTTACGAGATCATAGAGAAACTCTTCAAAGGCCATGTTTTAATGATCTCTCAGCTTCCTGTGCTTGTCTTGGTGTAATGTGGTGTTTTGGGGGTTGTTTCATGTTCATGTTTTCCATGTCTTTTATTTTGTAATTGTCTCATGGTCCCTGTTTGTGTCATGCTTCCCTTGCCCTCATGTATTCATGCCATTGGTTCCCCTGTTCATTGTGTCATGTTCTGATTATATCAACTTATACTTATCTGATTATAAGTAGCTTCATGTTCCCATTGTGCCCTGGTCGTGTATTGAA
>NW_015558569.1:410522-410736 GCF_001515605.1 Sinocyclocheilus anshuiensis | reverse complement strand
GGGGCTAGAGTGAGCGGAGGCCGGGGGGCTAGAGTGAGCGGAGGCGGTGGGCTAGAGTGAGCGGAGGCGGCGGGCTTGAGAATGGCGCGGCCGGCGGATTCAACGAAGAAGCGTCCGGACGGCTTGCGGCAACCACATGTGACGACACTCCAAAGAGAAAGAAAAATTGAAATCGCATCATATGACCCCTTTAAAGCATTTGCATTTCATGACC
>NW_015558569.1:409739-410326 GCF_001515605.1 Sinocyclocheilus anshuiensis | reverse complement strand
TAATGCTGCTATTAAATATGATGATGTCAAAATAAGTTGAATTGATATGAACAGATGGGAGTGTATTCCATCGATTAACATCTTCAGAGCTCACAGCAGGCTTGTCTCTAAAGGTTTGTCAGTCATTGATGTTCTCATGTGTCTCTGTTCAGACGAGTGGAGCTCTCAGATGCTGCTGGCCGACTCGTGTGTGGTCAACGAGCTGGTGTCGTCTGTCAAAGTGGAGGACGTTTCTGCTCACCACATGCAGAACATTCAGAACCCTGATGGTTTTATGGTACGTTTGTTCTGCGTTCAGGTGAATGGTGAGGCTTTAGCTGCTGGCATCGAGCTGGGTGAGCAGCATCATGGGAAATGTAGTTTCCCCCACTAATTCTGCTATTAAATATGATGATGTCAAAATAAGTTGAATTGATATGAACAGATGGGAGTGTATTCCATCGATTAACATCTTCAGAGCTCACAGCAGGCTTGTCTCTAAAGGTTTGTCAGTCATTGATGTTCTCATGTGTCTCTGTTCAGACGAGTGGAGCTCTCAGATGCTGCTGGCCGACTCGTGGGTGGTCAACGAGCTGGTGTCGTCTGTC
>NW_015558569.1:409285-409457 GCF_001515605.1 Sinocyclocheilus anshuiensis | reverse complement strand
GAGTGTGTGTGTGAGTGAGTGTGTGAGTGAGTGTGTGAGTGAGTGTGTGAGTGAGTGAGTGGGTGTGTGTGTGAGAGTGAGAGTGAGAGTGTGAGTGAGAGTGTGAGTGGGTGTGTGTGAGAGTGTGTGTGAGAGTGTGTGTGAGTGTGAGAGTGTGTGTGAGAGTGTGTGT
>NW_015558569.1:396302-406908 GCF_001515605.1 Sinocyclocheilus anshuiensis | reverse complement strand
TGTGAGTGTGTCTGTGTGAGTGTGTCTGTGTGTGAGTGTCTGTGTGTGAGTGTCTGTGTCTGTCAGTGTGAGTGTGAGTGTGTCTGTGTGTGAGTGTCTGTATGTGTGTGAGTGTGTGTGTCGTGTGTGTGGTGTGTGTGTGTGAGTGTCTGTGTGTGTGAGTGTGTGTGTGTGTGTGTGTGTGTGTGTGTTGTGTGTGTGTGTGTGTGAGTGTGTGTGTGTGTGTGTGTGTTTCAGGGGGGTGGCGTGTTGAATAAAGAGGGGTGGCGTGTTCAGCTCAGAATAAAGAGCTGCAGAGAACCGTCGATCAGCTGGAGAAACACAATGTGTGAGTGAACTGAACACTGTCTCATAACAACACCAGGACTGCAACATTTATGATGATTTGCAAAAGAAAAAAGGCCTAAAATTACCTAATCTGATGATGCTAAGTTAAAAAATATCAATAAAAATGTTCCATCTTATACAGTTTATTTTTCCTAATTATGTACATGTACTGAATCAGCTTTAATGCAATTTAAATGGTAACATTTTAATTACAAAAAGTAGAATTTAAAATGTATAATGTAACTTCATCTATAAAGGAGTGGAAATGTTAAAATTCTCCAATTAATGCAAAAATAAGCTTCTTTTTTTTTTCAAAATCTGTGATTTTTTTTTTCTGTCTGTTTGGCTGCAGTAAGAGTTTGTGTTTTCTTCTGTCTCTGGATCATAATTCTGTCCTTGAAATCAGGATTAGATATTAAATACTGTCATGCATGTGAAAACAGGCCGAGAATTGATCTGATGGTTGGCTCAGATTCAGACAGGAATCATGTGTTTGTGTGTTTTTCTGGTGTTTAAGAGAAAGAACAAGACTAATTCTCAAAAACTAAAATGCTACAAAATGCATCATATTTAGTGTGAAAGTGTGTCGTGAAAGAGCAAAACAGACACTGTTTCTGGAAGCAGCAGATGTGATGCAGTGATGCTGTTCCTCATATTGATGCTCGATTGAGACAAATATAGCAGATTTGATGCAGTGTGTGTGTTTCAGGTCTCTTGTGGCTCAGCTGCACAGTCTGCAGGCTTTGATCAAGCAGACGGCCATTAAAGCTGCGCAGACGAGCACATGCATCATGGTTTGATCTCTCTCTCTCTCTCTCTCTCTCTCTCGGATCATTAGTGCTGTCGTGTGCGGCTGTGATCTCACGAGTGTGCTCTTCCTCCTCCTCACAGATCCTCATCTTCTCTCTGGCTCTGCTCATCTTCCCCAGTTACAGTCCGTTCAGCCGCCGCTCGCCGTCAGCGGAGGACACTTACGCTCCGGCCGCCGGTGAGTCTCTGCAGTATATTATGGGGAAATGAGTGTGGAAGTCAATGGCTACCAGCAGCTGTTTGGTGTCAAGCTTTTCTTGCGTTGCCAAGCAGTTGCCATGTGCAATTCAATGTTTAGAATTAACTAGTTAAAATAAACAAGGAATAACATTAAAAGCTTATAATTACACTAGCTAAAAAAAATGAAAAGCTTCTAGTGAAAATAAATAAAATTTGAAACTAAATTGTTGAAATAAATTTTAAAAATGTAATGTTTAGAATTAAACTTGTGTATAACCACCTAATACCCAACCAGTGCCAATACTAGTAATACTGGTTTGAACACAGATATGTGACCCTGGAGCACAAAACCAGTCATGAGGGTCAATGTTTGGAAATTGCTGAATTAATAAGCTTTCCATTGATGTATGGTTTGTTATGATCGGACAATATTTGAAAATCTGGAATCTGAGGGTGCAAAAATATCTAAATATTGAGAAAATCATCTTTAAAGTTGTCCAAATGAAGTTCTTAGCAATGCATATTACTAATCAAAAATTAAGTTTTGATATATTTACGGTAGGACATTTACAAAATATCTTCATGGAACATGATCTTTACTTAATATCCTAATGATTTTTGGCATAAAAGAAAAATCTATAATTTTGACCCATACAATGTATTGTTGGCTATTGCTACAAATATACCCCAGCGACTTAACACTGCTTTTGTGCTGCAGGGACACATATATGATATTGGTGTGAAATGTATTAGAGTGGTTTAAGTCTTGTCTTCTGTAGTATGCAGTGTTTCTGGTTTTTATTGTGTGCAGTGATTTCCAGAAACATCTTGAATGAGGCGGAGTCTCTTCCGCTTCTGGAGGATCCCGGAGAAGACGATCCGATGTCTCCAGAGCCTCAGTCAGAACCCAGACCTGCAGACGCAGACGCAGACGCAGACGCAGATGGGCCGCAGCAGACGCAGGATTGGGCTCGAGAACAGAGGAACGGCTCGGCCGCGAGCGACGCAGACGCAGACACAGACGCAGATGCTCTGTCTGTGGGGTTAAGCGCTCCGGTGGCTGCAGGAATCGCAGACGCAGCCAAACCGCCGCATGCTGATGAAATGTGAGGCGACTCGAGCTTTTAGCTGAAACACAGCCAAGAGAAGAGCTTCTCTGACATGCCTTTATTTATCCCTCTGAACACCTTCATCATCATCATCATCATCATCAGATGATAATCCTTATGTGCTTTAGTTCAGTGAGTCACAACCCTAAAATAATCAGATCAGTTTTGTTTGTGTGTTACAGACAGGTTTAGTAAAGATCGGATATCATTGCACATGTGTAAACAGAAAAATAAATGGCACAAGATCAGATTTTTCTGCGTCCCATCTGTGGTTTAATTCAGTTTAAAATCTGATTTCTGAAGATCATGTGACACTGAAGACTGGAGTAATGATGCTGAAAATACAGCTGCGCATCACAGAAATACATTACAGCTTAATAGATATTCACACAGAAAACAGCTGTTCCAAATTGTAATAATATTTCACATTTTTACAGTTTTTATTGTATTTTTGATCAAATAGATGCAGCCTTGCTAAGCATTATAAATCTTACTGAACCCAGATGTTTGGCTTGTGTGAATTAATTTTGATATGTGATGTTTTAATGCTTCAGATCGTCTGAGGGTGAATGGATCGGGTCTCTTTTCTTATTTTATTGTCTTCTGAATAAAAAAGACATTTGTACCATGTGTTGTTGCTGTTTTTGTTTATTTGAGCCACTAACAAGTAATGGAGTATTCAGTTCTGTTTGTCGTTTTCCAGTTCAAACGTCTAAAGATTCTTAATTTACTGGACATACAAAATGACTGAAGACATGAAGTCTTGTTTTATGAAAAATGTGAGTTTATGCATAAAACCAGAACAAACTGGGCTCAGAAAAATCAACGGAACTCAAAGGAAGAAACAAGTTGATTTTTCTGACTCCATTAGCAGATATTTGTTCTGGTTTTAATCATAAACCCACTTTATTTTGATACATTAAACAAGACTTTCACGGGTGTTACAGTGTCAGTTCTACATGCATCTTCATATAAACACATTCATTTATAGTTTATACTTTAGTAGTTTGTTAAAGTATACTGTACTCTATTTCGTCTGTTGCTTTTAAACATTCAATCTGACAAACTCTACAAAACTCAAATTCTATGTCTCTATAGTTCTAAAATATTTGAATCAAGTTAACAGTAAACTCTGACGTGCATCAAGACAAGAATCACTGTAAGTTTGACGATTTGAACTAAAAGATTCAACAGTTCTTGATAGTATTTTACATCAGCGACAGCTCGGGGCAAGTTGTCACGAGTGTTTAGTGTGTTATAAATTACAGTATAATTTATTTATTAAATTCGCTGCTGGCCACAACAATGAATTGATTGATTGTTACGTTTCACCTGTTCACTGTTTTACTGAAAATAGCCTACAGGTGCATCTCAATAAATTAGAATGTCGTGGAAAAGTTCATTTATTTGTATAATTTTGACCCATACAATGTATTGTTGGCTATTGCTACAAATATACCCCAGCGACTTAACACTGCTTTTGTGCTGCAGGGACACATATATGATATTGGTGTGAAATGTATTAGAGTGGTTTAAGTCTTGTCTTCTGTAGTATGCAGTGTTTCTGGTTTTTATTGTGTGCAGTGATTTCCAGAAACATCTTGAATGAGGCGGAGTCTCTTCCGCTTCTGGAGGATCCCGGAGAAGACGATCCGATGTCTCCAGAGCCTCAGTCAGAACCCAGACCTGCAGACGCAGACGCAGACGCAGACGCAGATGGGCCGCAGCAGACGCAGGATTGGGCTCGAGAACAGAGGAACGGCTCGGCCGCGAGCGACGCAGACGCAGACACAGACGCAGATGCTCTGTCTGTGGGGTTAAGCGCTCCGGTGGCTGCAGGAATCGCAGACGCAGCCAAACCGCCGCATGCTGATGAAATGTGAGGCGACTCGAGCTTTTAGCTGAAACACAGCCAAGAGAAGAGCTTCTCTGACATGCCTTTATTTATCCCTCTGAACACCTTCATCATCATCATCATCATCATCAGATGATAATCCTTATGTGCTTTAGTTCAGTGAGTCACAACCCTAAAATAATCAGATCAGTTTTGTTTGTGTGTTACAGACAGGTTTAGTAAAGATCGGATATCATTGCACATGTGTAAACAGAAAAATAAATGGCACAAGATCAGATTTTTCTGCGTCCCATCTGTGGTTTAATTCAGTTTAAAATCTGATTTCTGAAGATCATGTGACACTGAAGACTGGAGTAATGATGCTGAAAATACAGCTGCGCATCACAGAAATACATTACAGCTTAATAGATATTCACACAGAAAACAGCTGTTCCAAATTGTAATAATATTTCACATTTTTACTGTTTTTATTGTATTTTTGATCAAATAGATGCAGCCTTGCTAAGCATTATAAATCTTACTGAACCCAGATGTTTGGCTTGTGTGAATTAATTTTGATATGTGATGTTTTAATGCTTCAGATCGTCTGAGGGTGAATGGATCGGGTCTCTTTTCTTATTTTATTGTCTTCTGAATAAAAAAGACATTTGTACCATGTGTTGTTGCTGTTTTTGTTTATTTGAGCCACTAACAAGTAATGGAGTATTCAGTTCTGTTTGTCGTTTTCCAGTTCAAACGTCTAAAGATTCTTAATTTACTGGACATACAAAATGACTGAAGACATGAAGTCTTGTTTTATGAAAAATGTGAGTTTATGCATAAAACCAGAACAAACTGGGCTCAGAAAAATCAACGGAACTCAAAGGAAGAAACAAGTTGATTTTTCTGACTCCATTAGCAGATATTTGTTCTGGTTTTAATCATAAACCCACTTTATTTTGATACATTAAACAAGACTTTCACGGGTGTTACAGTGTCAGTTCTACATGCATCTTCATATAAACACATTCATTTATAGTTTATACTTTAGTAGTTTGTTAAAGTATACTGTACTCTATTTCGTCTGTTGCTTTTAAACATTCAATCTGACAAACTCTACAAAACTCAAATTCTATGTCTCTATAGTTCTAAAATATTTGAATCAAGTTAACAGTAAACTCTGACGTGCATCAAGACAAGAATCACTGTAAGTTTGACGATTTGAACTAAAAGATTCAACAGTTCTTGATAGTATTTTACATCAGCGACAGCTCGGGGCAAGTTGTCACGAGTGTTTAGTGTGTTATAAATTACAGTATAATTTATTTATTAAATTCGCTGCTGGCCACAACAATGAATTGATTGATTGTTACGTTTCACCTGTTCACTGTTTTACTGAAAATAGCCTACAGGTGCATCTCAATAAATTAGAATGTCGTGGAAAAGTTCATTTATTTCAGTAATTCAACTCAAATTGTGAAACTCGTGTATTAAATAAATTCAATGCACACAGACTGAAGTAGTTTAAGTCTTTGGTTCTTTTAATTGTGATGATTTTGGCTCACATTTAACAAAAACCCACCAATTCACTATCTCAACAAATTAGAATATGGTGACATGCCAATCAGCTAATCAACTCAAAACACCTGCAAAGGTTTCCTGAGCCTTCAAAATGGTCTCTCAGTTTGGTTCAATAGGCTACACAATCATGGGGAAGACTGCTGATCTGACAGTTGTCCGAATTACTGAAATAAATGAACTTTTCCACGACATTCTAATTTATTGAGATGCACCTGTATGTGTTATTAACTAGCAGCTTCCCACTGTGACAACATGCCCCGCTGTAGTGTGCCGTGACGTGTCTCCAGTGATAACCAATCAGCCTTCTCAAAAAAAGCAACATTTCCTAAACTAAACAAATGTTTTTATGTTAGTTCAGTAAAGATTTATGAAACATAAGAATGCCATTAAAGTATTGAGATTATTGTGTGTGTGTGTGTGTGTGAGTGAGAGAGTGAGTGTGTGTGTGTTAAATACAAACATATGCATGTATATATTTAAGAAAATGTTATGTTTATATATTAAATATATTTATATATACTATAAAATATAAGAATATAAATGTATATGCATGTAAATATTTCCAAAATATATACTGTATGTGTGTGTGTTTTTATTTACATAATAAATATACACAGTACACATACATATATTATGAAAACAAAAACTTAATATTTAACTTAACTATATATTTTCAACCTAAATAAACTGTTTCACAATGGTCTGGTTTCGTGTTACAAACATATAAAAGTGACATTTATAAAGTACACTGAAAAAAATGGTATAGAAATAATTTTCACTCAGAAATTATTATTAGTACATTTCACAAACAATTACAAAAAGCGAGTAAATTAAACGAAGGGAACGTGGAGTTTTGACGTAAAAACGGAAATTTCGTGTAAAAAAAAAAAGTGCTCTAATAATATTAGTTTTATTTACAACTTCGAGCATATATTTTCGCAGTGTAGGTATTTTAATCAAGCTTTATTATTGGATAAGAAAGTGAAATAACATAGAAATGACGGGAGCGCGTGAGTCGGAGCTCTTCACCGGAAGTTGCGCGCGAGAGTTTCCGGAGCGCTGAAATAACGGCAGAACGGATTTTCTGTGGGACAAACGCACCGGCGTCGCGGCTAAAGCGGTAAATGTTGTCGTTATTATCGCTGATGTGGTCGGTTTGGCAGATTTAGGGCTCAGACTGCGCGGTTTGTGTGCGATGAAGCGCCGCTAGCTCGATGCGCTAGCCGCTAACTTACTCTGAGGAGAAACATACACGAACTATTCTCACTTCACTCACCACACGCGATACAGGACTTACATACACATATTTCAATACAGATACATTGTTAAATGATATATCATAAAGACAGAAGTAAACAGAGAGGGGCTGACTCATAAACAGAAACGATGCTCTTGTGTTTTCCTGATTTCTTCTGTTCTCTGATTTTTCTCTGCTGTTCTGTCGTTTCTTCTTTGTTTTCTTGTGTTGTTTCTCGCATTAATCATCATTTACTCTCGTGTCGCTCAAACCTGATGACTTTCTTCTTCTGTGGAACACAAATCAAGATATTACTTCATGTCACTGCGCGGTTTTAGCTGTCTGAATGACTAATAAAGCCCTGTTAGCTAGTTTTATTTCACTCTGGGTTAGTTGCGTGAACAGACTGTGTTATGAACGAGTCTGAATAACTTTGTATGACGTCACTGTATTCATTCTTGCTGAATACTTTATGCATAATGCCACGTTTATTAAGCCCCGCCCCTTTTTCAAAACGTGTTCTCAAAAACGAAGTTATATGTGAATTTTGACTTTTTTAAAAAATGCACATTTTCAGATCTACATGAATTTGAGTTATGTTACGTCATTAAGGTTTATGATGAACTAATTAAGTTATTGAAATCATAGGAAAATATCAATGACCTAAGGTTTTGAACATGTTAATACGTTTTTTTAAATATTTATATTTATAAATATATTTTATATTTTTAAATAAATATATATTTTGTACAAGGTATCAACGAAATCTCAAATATATATATATATATAAATATATATAAAAAACCTGCTCCTTTTAGACTGAAACTCTGTTAATTTACTAACTGCATGTTTTCTTTAAAAAACAAACAAAACTAACACTAGCTTCTCTATTCTTTTTGTATTCCATCTGTTTTCTTATTTATTATATAATTTTAAAAAAGCGTCTGCTAAATGACTAAATGTAAATAATATACATCTGTTGATTTCCTTTGATTTGTTTGTTGTTTGTGTTTAAAGATGTGCATAAAATGTCACATAATATCTGCTGATTTCTGATGTACGAATAGCTTTGCTACTTTAATTTATTATATATTGATACATTTTAAAAAAATAACAACACTAGTCTGACTAACTAGCAGTTAGACAATACCTTTCATTCTCAAAGACCAGTCTTACTGACTTACGACCGGTCTTAAAGGAAAACATTTGATGACAAGCTTGTAAGACTAGTTTAAGCAGCCGTCTCCTGATGTTTGTGTACGCTAATGCTAAAAGTTCAGCTTTGAAATCACAGGAATAAATGACATATTCTAATAGAAAGCCGTTGTTTTAAGTGCTGGTGTCTGTGGTCTGCAGATGCCTCACTCTCGGCGATTCCTGTCGTCAGAGCGAAGCCGCAGCAGGAATCATCTCAGTCGCAGACGCCTGCGCAGACGCTCCTCTTCATCCAGCAGCAGGAGACGCCACAGAGACAGACGCAGGAGAGACCGCTCCAGGAGGTACGTCTGCATCAGTTCATGCTTCAAATCAAGGCCTGGAAACCTCTTAAAGTCATGGCATTGAACGTAGGGTTGGGTACCGAAACCCGGTACCTATGTAACCGATATGTACTAGAACCGAATCCGAACGCAGATGCCATGCCTGAGCGCTCGATTGAAATATTTGTCCTCTGGTTCTCCGAAACGGACGTAAGAAGCATCATCACTGGCACCACACGTGAAAAATAATTTCCCGACTGAGAAAACGCACGTGAACTCAAGTCGGAAAGCTCTAATAATACAAATCCAGCACATCTTTGTAGTAACAATCTTGATTTTTGTAAAATGTTGCAACAAGATGTTAATTATTATTATATATATTTTTTTTTTAAATTACAGTTTTGGACATATAATGTAATAAAAATATTTTTATTATTTACAAATGAGCATGTACACTGCAAAAAAAAAAAAAGGCTTATCTTACGTAGTATTTGTGTCTTGTTTCTAGTCAAAAATCTAAAAATTCTTAAATTAAGATGCATTCACTTGATAAGCAAAACAACATAAGATATTTAGCCTTGTTTCCAGGGTGGAAAAAAACTTAATTAAGTGCATTTTGCTTAAAACAAGTAAAATTATCTGCCAGTGGGGTAAGTACAATATTCTTAAAACAAGAGGATTGTACTTACCCCACTGGTGGAAGATAAATGTACTTGTTTTAAGCAAAATGCACTTAATTTAGTTTTCCCCCTGGAAACAAGGCTATACGTGTCTTAAGTCGCTGGGGTATATTTGTAGCAATAGCCAACAATACATTGTATGGGTCAAAATTATCAATTTATCTTTTATGCCATAAATCATTAGGATATTAAGTAAAGATCATGTTCCATGAAGATATTTTGTAAGTTTCCTACCGTAAATATATCAAAACTTAATTTTTGATTAGTAATATGCATTGCTAAGAACTTCATTTGAACAACTTTAAAGATGATTTTCTCAATATTTAGATTTTTTTGCACCCTCAGATTCCAGATTTTCAAGTAGTTGTATCTCAGCCAAATATTGTCCGATCCTAACAAACCATACATCAATGGAAAGCTTGCTTATTCAGCTTACATGCATACATCTCAGACCCTTGTGACTGGTTTTGTGCTCCAGGGTCACAAATATCTCATGTCATTTTGCTTATCAAGTGAATGCATCTTAATGTAAGAATTTGTAGATATTTTGACTAGAAACCAAAGTAAGATAAGCCTTTTTTGCCGTGTAAAGCAAATCTCTTTAACAGGAAGAAATCCTGTGTAGAGCATGCTTACCTGTTCTGACCTGTTTGCGTCTCTGGTGTTGTTCTGTCTCCAGCTGTGAGAGGAACGGCACGCTCACAGACAGCTTCTTCAGACATGACTTCTGTGCGGAGCAGAGGAGCAGACGCCGCAGAACAAGAACACGCTCCTTATCATCTGTGAGTATGAAGACACAACACACACTGCTGCTCTCATCACGCTTCAGTCACCGATCATCATCAGTCCAGATCAATGAGATTCAAGCATTTACATATTTAATTCGTCCCTATTGACTGGATTATTTCACGTGTAATCTGATCAAATCGGATCGATTGAGGTGTAAGTGAAGGTTTTTCAATCTGAGCGGTCAATCGTATTTCTAACAGATTATTGAATTGGTTGCAAGTAAACGCAGCTGCTGTAGAAGTAAAATAATCGAGGGTTTCGTTTTCTGTTCATTAATACACAATATACACATCCTAATATTTGTCTGTGTTGAACTTGTGATCGAGTTTCATCTGGCTTCATATCAGAGAGCACATACACTCATGAATCCATCGGTTTCCTCTGTCAGAAGAAGGACTTTATCTGATCTCAGAGATCATGTTTTCCATTTTTCATTACACTGTTGAATTCATTCGCAGCCTTTAAAACAATCGATCTGTTTCTCAAGTTTCTATAATCAGGTCGTTTCTGTCAGTGTGTAAACGGTATTGCTCAAGGGGATCTGTGTGTGTGTGTGTGTGTGTGTGTGTGTGTGTGTGTGT
>NW_015558569.1:394425-395835 GCF_001515605.1 Sinocyclocheilus anshuiensis | reverse complement strand
ACAGAAATAAAAGCCAAACACCCACCAGACCTTCACACACACACACACTATAACACACACACAACACACACAACACACACACACACACACACTATCACACACACACACACACACACACACACACACACACACAGTCTCTCCGTCTTCAAGGTTTCCTCCTGTTCCCGCACTTTCTCCTCTCTCTGGTGTAAATGTGTGTGTTTTACAGTAGTTATGGGTAAAACAGGGTTTTACTCTGTGCTCAAGAGCTTCTTGGACTGTCTCTGTGTGTGTGTGAGTATCCTTCACGCTCCGTCTGTGAGTTTATTAGCTTATTCTGACTTCAAAAGTTTCTCCAGCAGTAATCAAATCTGATGAAAATGATTAAAGTAAATGTTTTGCTGTTTGTTTATCATATTTGTGTTAGTCACTCATCATTAGGATGAGCTTTATATGAAACAACAGAGGTCTGTGAGATGTGTGTGGTTGTTTTTTGTGTTTTCCTGTTCAGAAGTATTATTGTGAGTTGTTTAGGTCCACATTATATTGATAAACCTGTCGATACTCTCTCTCTCTCTCTCTCTCTCTCTCTCTCTCTCTCTCTCTCTCTCTGTGTGTGTGTTTGTGAGTGTATCTCTGACCTCGTTCTCAAGTGTCTGCTGGGCTCGTCGTGTTTGTGTGTTCGTCTGGAGTCACCGTGTTCTTGATTAAGACAGACGAGGTGTCCAATTAAAGAGAAACACACAGCTTCATGTCTGTGTGCGGCGTTCATTAGGGCTGTGTGCGATTTGGGGAAAATATGTAATCGCTTTTTTTTTTACAGATATTGCGATTGCGCTTTGATTTGTGATTTTAATTTTGCAAAGTCAAGCTTCAGCTTAATATTGTCAATAGTGTGCAGCACAATATGGGTATCAGTACCCTGCTGAAAAAAACAATAATAGAAACCATCACAGAAATTCTCATGGTTTCCATTAAAACAATTACAAAATTATTTTTTGTATGTTTTGGGCATTATTCCAATAGGAATTACTGTTGTTCTATTGTTTTCCATCTGCCAGATTACATATCACCAATAGAATCCATCAAATACCAGTAGACACCTTTATAGTTTACATTAAAGCCAATATACAGTCATTTCCATTATAACCCTTAAATCCATTAAATTTTCTATTGTGTTTTGGGAGGGGTTCTGTTGTTGTTTTTTCAGCAGGGAATATTATAATGGTATTACTACTTTTACAGAATTAACTTAATTACTGAATTTCTCAGGAAAGATTAGTTTATTTTGTGTAAATAAAGAACTGTATTACTTTAGTCAATTATTAAAGTATTACATTGGTTACATAGGCTTATTTAGTCATTTTTAAGTATTTGGGGTTTTAAGAACAAGTGGAAAATGTGCTGAATGTTTCATTTCATCCAAGTGAA
>NW_015558569.1:385916-387822 GCF_001515605.1 Sinocyclocheilus anshuiensis | reverse complement strand
CTCCCTCTCTCTCTCTCTCTCTCTGTGTGTGTGTTTGTGAGTGTATCTCTGACCTCGTTCTCAAGTGTCTGCTGGGCTCGTCGTGTTTGTGTGTTCGTCTGGAGTCACCGTGTTCTTGATTAAGACAGACGAGGTGTCCAATTAAAGAGAAACACACAGCTTCATGTCTGTGTGCGGCGTTCATTAGGGCTGTGTGCGATTTGGGGAAAATATGTAATCGCTTTTTTTTTTACAGATATTGCGATTGCGCTTTGATTTGTGATTTTAATTTTGCAAAGTCAAGCTTCAGCTTAATATTGTCAATAGTGTGCAGCACAATATGGGTATCAGTACCCTGCTGAAAAAAACAATAATAGAAACCATCACAGAAATTCTCATGGTTTCCATTAAAACAATTACAAAATTATTTTTTGTATGTTTTGGGCATTATTCCAATAGGAATTACTGTTGTTCTATTGTTTTCCATCTGCCAGATTACATATCACCAATAGAATCCATCAAATACCAGTAGACACCTTTATAGTTTACATTAAAGCCAATATACAGTCATTTCCATTATAACCCTTAAATCCATTAAATTTTCTATTGTGTTTTGGGAGGGGTTCTGTTGTTGTTTTTTCAGCAGGGAATATTATAATGGTATTACTACTTTTACAGAATTAACTTAATTACTGAATTTCTCAGGAAAGATTAGTTTATTTTGTGTAAATAAAGAACTGTATTACTTTAGTCAATTATTAAAGTATTACATTGGTTACATAGGCTTATTTAGTCATTTTTAAGTATTTGGGGTTTTAAGAACAAGTGGAAAATGTGCTGAATGTTTCATTTCATCCAAGTGAAGGTAGCACTGCGGTTAGACTGAATTTACACTTGTTTTAAACGCGGAGCCAGGCGTGAGTTGACACAGGTTGCGCGCGTGCGTCTAGCCTCGTCCATACTGCCAGATGCGCTCGTGGAGACGTGCGGTGCGGAGCATAACCGAGCATTACGAGACAGACTGCGTGTGTGCTATGGAAGGCCAAAGGGGCCAAAAACACGTGCATTTTAACGCGTCAACAACGCATTAAACGCGCGTATTTCACGCGTAAACAACACGTATTTAACGTGTTAGCATGTTAAATGGTGGTTGCCTAGTCTATGAATGGTAAACCCCCCTAAGCTCACAGAAGTGGTTTGACCCAAGTCCTCAGCAGCCAATGACACTGACCCGTTCAAACAGATTTTTAACACGTATTTAACACGTTGAATACACGTATTTAACGTGCTGATTTGTTCACACGTAAACGACACGTGTTTAACGCGTTGTTGACTCGTTAAAATTCAGGTCTTTTTGGCCTTCCATAGTGTGCGGCAAGTGTAAACGGCTCCTCCGTGAGACGCGGCAGAGAGGAGCGAGTATGAGAAGCATTCAGAGACACAGGCTGTATTTTTTTTTTATGGTGGGCGTTACTCAGTTGGCTAGAGCGGTGCTGATTGGGGAGAACGGAGGTGCGCTCGCTCTATTGGTTAGTAAGGCTGCCACTCAAGGCTGGCAGTCATGCATATGCTCTGGAACAGAGTAATATCGCGTCCACATCGCAGGCTTTGCGATTAGCAAACCGCAACATCTCAATTCGCAATTGCGATGCGATTTCGATTAATCGCACAGCCCTAGCATTCATTATCACAGACGCGTCTCTCAGCTCATAATGAATGCTTAGTTCACAGTAATGAACGTGTAATGCATGTCTGACAGGCAAGTGTGCAACAGCAAATAAACGTTCCAGTTATGTGTCTTATAAGGTTTCCAAGTCAGATGAACAGGTAAACCCAGTTGGGTCTAGGAGTGTGCAATATATATCGTCTGCGATAATATCGTAATTGTTGTTTTAATGATGTGCGATTTGACATTATCGAGTATTTT
>NW_015558569.1:380165-381224 GCF_001515605.1 Sinocyclocheilus anshuiensis | reverse complement strand
TAGGATGCTTTGAGGGTGAGTAAAACACAGGCTAATTTTCATTTTTGGGTGAACTAACCCTTTAAGTTTGATCACTGTTAAAGCTAGAATGTCCACTAATGTGTTTATTTACAAAAAGGCATGAGTGGAGAAAAACGAGGCAACTTTATTTTTTTATCAAATTTTTAATAAAACTGCAATTTAAATATATTATTTCTACAGGCTAAATAATAATTAGGATGAATAAGCTGATCTATAGCATGTTAAATGGTGGTTGCCTAGTCTATAGTAGTAATGGTACACCCCCCTAAGCTCACAGAAGTGGTTTGACCCAAGTCCTCAGCAGCCAATGACACTGACCCGTTCAAACAGATTTTTAACACGTATTTAACACGTTGAATACACGTATTTAACGTGCTGATTTGTTCACACGTAAACGACACGTGTTTAACGCGTTGTTGACTCGTTAAAATTCAGGTCTTTTTGGCCTTCCATAGTGTGCGGCAAGTGTAAACGGCTCCTCCGTGAGACGCGGCAGAGAGGAGCGAGTATGAGAAGCATTCAGAGACACAGGCTGTGTGTGCGGTCTTCTGAATTGGGAATAGCGAACATGCATAAAGAGTGTAAAGCGGCTGTCACACTGCATTTTTTGCTCCATTGACTTCCATTCATATGCATGCGAATGCGTCAGACCGGAAACGCAAGCTCGTGCGAAAAGTTTCGCATTTCGCTGCGTTCCAAAGTTCAAGCTTGGTGAACGATGACCTGTGATTTCACATCACGTGAAACCGTGTGACCAAAAGCAGATCGATACCTCACAGCATGACCTCGTAGCTGAATTAAAAGAACATACATTTAAAACTGCAGTGCTACAGGAAAGTGGAGTAAATTGTATATTTTTACATTTTAGATGTATTACTATTCGTTATGTGTTGAATTTAGGTTTTTACAACATTGACATCCGCACAATTTTAAGTGAAAGTGACATGTGGCCAAGTATGGTGACCCATACTCAGAATTAGTGCTCTGCATTCAACCCATCCTAAGTGCGCACACACACAGCAGTGAACACACACACAC
>NW_015558569.1:367897-373270 GCF_001515605.1 Sinocyclocheilus anshuiensis | reverse complement strand
AACTATATTACTTTAGTCAATTATTAAAGTATTACATTGGTTACATAGGCTTATTTAGTCATTTTTAAGTATTTGGGGTTTTAAGAACAAGTGGAAAATGTGCTGAATGTTTCATTTCATCCAAGTGAAGGTAGCACTGCGGTTAGACTGAATTTACACTTGTTTTAAACGCGGAGCCAGGCGTGAGTTGACACAGGTTGCGCGCGTGCGTCTAGCCTCGTCCATACTGCCAGATGCGCTCGTGGAGACGTGCGGTGCGGAGCATAACCGAGACAGACTGGACAGACTGCGTGTGTGCTATGGAAGGTCAAAGGGGCCAAAAACACGTGCATTTTAACGCGCATTAAACGAGGCGATTTTATTTTTATCAAATTTTCCATAAAACTGCAATTTAAATATATTATTTCTACAGGCTATACAAAAAAAGAAGAAAAATAATAATTAGGCTGAATAAGCTGATCTATAGCATGTTAAATGGTGGTTGCCTAGTCTATGAATGGTACACCCCCCTAAGCTCACAGAAGTGGTTTGACCCAAGTCCTCAGCAGCCAATGACACTGACCCGTTCAAACAGATTTTTAACACGTATTTAACACGTTGAATACACGTATTTAACGTGCTGATTTGTTCACACGTACGTGTTTCGTGTTTAACGCGTTGTTGACTCGTTAAAATTCAGGTCTTTTTGGCCTTCCATAGTGTGCGTAAACGGCTAACGGCTCCTCCGTGAGACGCGGCAGAGAGGAGCGAGTATGAGAAGCATTCAGAGACACAGGCTGTGTGTGCGGTCTTCTTGCTCTGGAACAGAGTAATATCGCGTCCACATCGCAGGCTTTGCGATTAGCAAACCGCAACATCTCAATTCGCAATTGCGATGCGATTTCGATTAATCGCACAGCCCTAGCATTCATTATCACAGACGCGTCTCTCAGCTCATAATGAATGCTTAGTTCACAGTAATGAACGTGTAATGCATGTCTGACAGGCAAGTGTGCAACAGCAAATAAACGTTCCAGTTATGTGTCTTATAAGGTTTCCAAGTCAGATGAACAGGTAAACCCAGTTGGGTCTAGGAGTGTGCAATATATATCGTCTGCGAACATGTGTGTAAATACATCTAATTGCCACTTCAGATGCAGCTTCTGTGTTGATTTAATTTGCTTGGTAACAGCCCAAATGTCTTATTATTCTAATTCCCTGATTAAATGTAAGAATTTGACTCAAAAGATAATGAACACTTTTAGAAAAAATGGCTTTATAAAGGTAAAAATGCCATAAAATGCAAAAATCAGTTTAAACTTATTGGAAAAGATTAATTTCTATCAGTATGAACTGACCACCACACAGAATATGAAGAATATTTAAAACATTAGGAGTCAGCTGTCTTCGGCTGTCCTTAAGGTACCAGCACAATAACACACTCAGCAAAATATCGTCTAATTATCGTTATCGATAAAATCCCAGAAAATATCGAGATATAATTTTTTGTCAATATCGCACACCCCTAGTTGGGTCATTCTTCTTAAATACATTTGTTTTTGTTTTGTTTTTTCTAAAGAATGAAAAACATAAATAGTGATTAAAGCCAAAATATTAAATGTCATGAATGTATATTTACTGAGTAACCCAGTATTTTTTAGAGAAGAGTCAGAGTGACTCCAGTTTTAGAGGGAAACGAGATACATTTCTAGTTTCAACATTATTATTTTTTTCTTCACACATTCCTCATTAAAAGAACAACCGCTGTAAACAGAATGACCCACATTTGGTCTCTGAGCTTTGAAAATATGTACAACTTAACAATTTACTCATGAAACCACATTGAAATGTCTATATCTGCTCTACTTTTTGAGTTACAGGCTTGACAGCTTCAGGAATAATCACAAGTGCTTTTTCCCATTTCTGAACTGTCACCATTAGAATATAATGCAAATGCCAGAGTCAACAGATTTTACTAATCGAGCTACCCATCTCTGTGTAAAAATAATGCAATGATGCTGCCGTCTTTCTGAAGTCATTTTACCCTCCTGTACTTTGGCTCTGAATCTCGGGTGAAAATGGTCATTTCTACAAAACAGATCTTTTACTCAGTAAATATTCATATATGACATTTAGTATGTAGTAAATGTCCTACCGTAAATATATCAAAACTTAATTTTTGATTAGTAATATGCATTGCTAAGAACTTCATTTGAACAACTTTAAAGATGATTTTCTCAATATTTAGATTTTTTTGCACCCTCAGATTCCAGATTTTCAAATATTGTCCTATCCTAACAAACCATACATCAATGGAAAGCTAATTTATTCTGCTTTCAGATGATGTATACATCTCAATTTCTCAAAAATTGACCCTTATGACTGGTTTTGTGGTCCAGGGTCACAAATAGCATAGAAACGAAGCAAGAGTGAAATGAGCCACACAAGTCGTTTTGCACAGAAGACAGGTTTAACGAGGCAGAATCGTTCCAGGTGGATCTGCTTGAGGTGATGTTTGAAGGGTCAAAGGTAACTCTGTTTGTCTCTCTCGTCTGCAGAGTAACGGTCGTCTGCGAGCGTGGGCCATTAAGGATGATGAGGAGGGTCATCTGATCTATCGGACAGGAGACGTGCTGCAGGACAGATGTGTGTACTACTAGACCCTGCATTCTCACACACACTCACTCACTCACAGACACAGACACAAACACACACACACACACACACACACACACAGACACACTCACAGACACACACACACACACTCACTCACTCACAGACACAGACAGACACACACACACAGACACACTCACAGACACACACACACACTCACTCACTCAGACTCACTCGTAGTATGTACTGTGTGTTTGTGTGACGCTTGTGCTTTCTGTGCAGATGAGATCGTGGGAACGCTCGGGGAGGGAACTTTTGGGAAAGTGGTGGAGTGTATCGACCATCACAGGTGAGTCTCACACACACCTGGCTGTTCTCAGCTGATTGTCACAGGTGTTTCAGTGTGTGTGTGTGTGTGTGTGTGTGTGTGTTACAGGGGAGGCTATCACATCGCTCTGAAGATCATCAAGAACGTGGAAAAATACAAAGAAGCAGCTCGCCTGGAGATCAATGTCCTGGAGAAAATCAACCAGAGAGATCCAGAAAACAAGAAGTGAGTGTCATTATTACTGGTGTTTGGGTTGTGATCAAACCCCATGTGCTACAGACAGAGCATCTCTGGTCTAGACTTTTGCACAGACTGACAAAACATTTAGTTGTCATGCTTGTTTCTTGAGTATATAGT
This sequence comes from Sinocyclocheilus anshuiensis, assembly GCF_001515605.1. NCBI lineage: Eukaryota > Metazoa > Chordata > Actinopteri > Cypriniformes > Cyprinidae > Sinocyclocheilus > Sinocyclocheilus anshuiensis. The sequence continues at coordinate 369,993 of NW_015558569.1, read as the reverse complement.
TACATTTTGTTACATTTTGAGTGATTTACATTTAATGTGTTTATTTTTCTTTCCCATTGAAATGCATGAGGGCTACACAGTGTAATGGGTTTTTCAGCTTTTTCTCCAAAGATGATGATAAACTTGTCGAAAAGCAACACATTAAATTGCTTACTTTTTTCTTTTTACATTTCCGATATGAATGTGTACTGTTACACTCCTACAAAATGCACACATCTATTAGTGTCTGATTATAACATTTTAGTTTTCTATTATCTGGATGAACAACAGTAAAGACAGTCGCGTCTCTCTCAGTCTGTGTGTGCAGATGCTGGACTGGTTCGACTATCACGGTCACATGTGCATCAGTTTTGAGCTGTTAGCTCTCAGTACCTTTGACTTCATGAAGGAGAACAGTTACCTGCCCTACTCCATCAGTCAGGTGCGACACATGGCCTACCAGATCTGCCTCGCCGTCAAGTGTGAGTACACACAGACACACTCACAGACACACACACACACACACTCACAGACAGACACACTCACAGACAGACAGACACACTCACAGACAGACACGCACACACAGACACACACACAGACACACACTCACACTCACACACACACACACAACACAGACACACACAGACACAGACACACACACACAGACACGCACACACAGACACGCACACACAGACACAGACACACACGCACAGACAGACACACAGACAGACTCACAGACACACTCACAGACACACTCACAGACAGACACAGACACACACACACACTCACAGACAGACACACACACACTCACACAGACACACACACACAGACACACACACACACACACTCACAGACAGACACACAGACAGACTCACAGACACACTCACAGACAGACAGACACACTCACAGACAGACACGCACACACAGACACAGACACACACTCACAGACAGACACACAGACAGACTCACAGACACACTCACAGACACACTCACAGACAGACACAGACACACACACACACTCACAGACAGACACACACACACTCACACAGACACACACACACACACACACACACACACACAAACACACACAAACACACTCATGGTTCCATATGTGACCCTGGACCTCAAAACCAGTCATAAAGGTCAATTTTTAGAAATTGAGATTTATACATCATCTGAAAGCTGAATAAATAAGCTAATGAACAGTGTATTTTCCTCTCCTGCTCGCGGAGTCATTTGTGATTATGGTCTGTTTCTCTGACAGTTCTCCATGACAACAGGCTGACACACACAGACCTCAAGCCAGAGAACATCCTGTTTGTGAACTCTGATTATTCTGTCACGTATAACGCAGAGAAGGTGAGACGGGTTACATGCACTGATTTTATCATTTAAAATGAATCCACTCTGATTTCAGATTCTGAAAGTTTTAAGGACATTCACACGAAGGACAATGGCTATAAATTAGTGCTGTCAAACGATTAATTGCAATAAATCCAAAATAAAAGTTTTTGTTTACATAAAATATGTGTGTACTGTGTATATTTATTATGTATATATAAATACACACACACAGTATTTATTTTGAAAATATCTACATGTATATATTTATAGTCATATAATTTATAGCCTATTATAAATAAATAAATTTAATATATAAACATGTTTCTGAAATGTATACATGCATGTGTGTGTATTTATATATACATAATAAACATACACAGTACACACACATACATTATGTAAAACAAAACTTTTATTTTGGATGCGATTATTCGCGGTTAATCATTTGATAGCACTACTATAAATGTATAATGTGTTAATAATTGCTCTAATTCTATGTGAATAGAGTCCACACTACAGCTGTAATGATAAAAACATTGACAGCCAATCAGAATCCATCCTGCTTTAAAGAGCTTGAGCATTTAAAGCGGCAGGCGACAAAACTCCAGTGTGTTTAGAATAAACAGAACGTAATCGTCCATTGGTGTGGAAGCTTATCTTTATAGTTAGTGTTATTGGTGTGAGCTTTCCTTAACATGTACACACGTGTGTGTGTGTTTGTGTCTGTGTCTGTGTCTGTGTCTGTGTGTGTGTGTGTGTGTCTGTGTGTGTCT
>NW_015558569.1:362283-367870 GCF_001515605.1 Sinocyclocheilus anshuiensis | reverse complement strand
TGTCTGTCTGTCTGTCTGTGTCTGTGTGTGTGTGTCTGTCTGTCTGTGTCTGTGTCTGTGTGTGTGTGTGTGTGTGTGTGTGTGTCTGTCTGTCTGTCTGTCTGTCTGTGTCTGTGTGTGCGTGCGCGTGTGTGTGTGTGTGTGTGTGTCAGAAGCGAGACGAGCGCTGCGTGCTGAACTCTGCTGTGAGGGTGGTGGACTTCGGCAGCGCGACGTTTGACCACGAGCATCACAGCACCATCGTTTCCACCCGACACTACAGAGCACCGGAGGTGATTCTGGGTAAGAGCGCGTGTCAGTGTGACCTTCTGACGGCTTTCAGCTTGTGTGTGTGTGTGTGTGTGTGTGTGTGTGATTCTCTAACTGTGTTTCTGTAGAGCTGGGCTGGAGTCAGCCGTGTGACGTCTGGAGTATTGGCTGTATTCTGTTTGAGTTCTACCGCGGATACACGCTCTTCCAGGTGTGTGTTTGACTTTGAGAGCGTGTGTGAATTTATTGTGTTTCAGTCACATGAGTTTACTGCTTGTCTGCCATATTTATGAGCATCAGCGGGATTTCCACAACAGTTGTGCTGCACAATATTTTTGTGGAAACCGTGATACGTTTTATTTTTCAGGTTTCACAGATGAACAGAAAGGTCAAAAGAACAGCATTTATTTGAAATAGAAATATTTTGTAACATTATAGAATGTCACTTTTGATTAATTTAATGCATCCTTGATGGATAAAAGTATTAATTTCACACAGTATTAAGTATTATTTAAACTCACACACACCCCAAACATTTGAATGGAAATGTATGACAGTTTCCACAGAAATATTGTGCAGCACAACTGTTTTCAACATTGATAATAATCAGAAATGTTTCTTGAGCAGCAAATCAGCATATTAGAATGATTTCTGAAGATGCTGAAAATACAGCTGCGCATCACAGAAATAAATTTTAAATAAACATTTTTTAAAATGTTTTTTTTTTATATTTATACAACTGTATATAGAGTAAATAATGCACAAATCTGTACATAATTGTTCTGTTCCAGATTCATACCATATTATTATTATTTTCTCTCTTTACTCTTACTTATTTAAATGTTCTTTCTGTTCTCATGTCATATATGTATGCATGTACTGTACGCACCAAGAGCTCCTTAAAAACCACAGCAAATTCCTTGTTTGTTTGTGCACACTAGGCGAATAAAGCTAATTCTGATTCTGACAAAACTATAAATTTTTTTTATTTTATTTTATTTTTCTGATTTTAAATTATAATAATATTTCACTGTTTTTACTCTATTTTTGATCAGATAAATGCAGCCCTGGTGAGCAGAAGAGACTTCAAAAACATCTCAATTATTCAGAAACCTTTGACCAGTAGTGTATATTAAACCACAATCCATCTCTGCTGATGTTCATAAATATAAACATAACCGTTCCTGAATCAGATCCATACGTGTTCTTTCCTACATGTATGTGTGTGTTTTAGACTCATGATAACAGGGAGCATCTGGCCATGATGGAGCGAGTACATGGACCCGTTCCTTTCAGAATGATCCGGAAAACGAGGTCAGGAAACACTCTGAGCGTTGGTTGATGTAGTCCGTGTGAATAGAGTCCAGTGTGAGAATGACTTGACCTCTGCACTCAGGAAGCAGAAGTACTTTTACAGAGGTCGTCTGGACTGGGACGAGAGCACGTCTGCGGGACGATACGTCCGAGAGAACTGCAGACCTCTGAGAGTGAGTGACTAATTACTCTGACCATTAATTGGATCATTATAATTAATTTTTTGTAGTAATAAAATAGACCTACGTGAACAATAGCCTTTAAAATGACTTAAAATGCATATGTAATAGCATTGCGGCAATACTAATTAGTTGAAATAAAGTATCAAAAGCAAGTAATCATAAGGTTTTATTGAACAAATCTGTTAAAATACATTGTGTTTTAAACTATGGAGCTAATGTACATTATGCATTATAACAAATGCCAGCAGAGGGCGCCAACGGGCTGACGATTGTTTTACACTGCACGATCTAATCCTCGTTTAAAATCGTCCAAACAACATTTCATTCAAATGTCTACATAATCTTTAACATTTGGCCATTTCTTTAGTTTGTGCGGAGCAGCGTTTATTTACTGTGACACGCACACATATGTAAATAATTAAAGCGCACATATTAATCCTGCATCGCATTTATTTAAGTAATTTAATCATAGCGTTTGTGAATTTACAATAGCATTATGCTTTATTACAGCAAGAAGCCGTGGTTTACAGTGAATTTATAACCGCTAAGGGACGTTGTTAAGTACGACGCGGATCAAAGAAGATGATCCAAGGCTGCATGATATTTAATATCATTAATTTACTTTCTCAAGTTTTATTTAATCGCTTCGATGAGACCTTTTAACTGGAAGCGTTTATTTGTGATTGAAAGAAATTTAAATAGTAACTTACAAACTGTGTTTTTAAACCTCGTGAAATGCAGAATTCTGATCGATTTTCGATATCATAAGGCTATGGGAGATCTTATGCGTTTTGAAATGATTTGGTGTTATAAAAGGGCTCTGTGTGAAGTTAGTGATGAGGATTTAGTGGGGATGCAACGATATCAAAATCTCATGATACGGTAATAATATCGCGATGTGAAGTCCACGATACGATGTTTTTTGCGATATTTAAAAAAAAAAGACTAATGAAGAATTGGGGGGGGGATTAAAACTTTATACATTTTAAAGTTAAATTATTCTATCTAATGCACTTTGAGAGTTCAAAATTAAGAGCTGCAACATGTTCTTAACTAAGAAAACTTAAGTCAGAAGAAAGTCAGTGAATTGACTCGTAGCTGAACTTTAGAGTTGGACTCAACCCTCTTTTTATTTGTGATATACTGTCTCAGTCTAAATTACATTCACACTGGGGTTTGAGGAAGCCAAACACATTAGAATAGAATAATAATAATAACAGTGACAGCCATATATTGTAAAACAATAGCACTGTAAAATAAATGAAAATGAATATTTCATAGGTATATTATTTGTGCTTTACACTACATTAGGGAAAGTACAATACTTCTTTCCTAATTTCTACACTTGAAAGAGATGTTTTGGGCTGCATTTAAACCGCTAGCTGTCAGCTATTCATACTGCACTTTAATCTTTTATTCAGAAGGAAACTCCAGCTTCAGTAAAAACATGCTTACAAAAACACAAACACGTCTCACTACAAATCTAGAGAAACGCTGTAATCATCTGCCGCTGAAATAAAGCATAACTGGTGTCTGCTGCGTTCCCAAACGAGCGCTAAACTCACAGAAGATTAAATAAAGGAGTAGACTGCATTCATTCAGTGTGAACGAGTCATTCTGAGACGCAGAAAACACCGGATCAAGAGCTGATCGTCTGAACCAAGTGTGTGCTTCGCTTTAAAACAGACTTGATGAAGAGATGAAGCATATTGTGCTTTCGGTTTGAGTGTTTCACAGATACTGTGCCAAAGCATAATGACCCAAAACACAACTTTAAACACCTTTTATGCCTTTTAGAATAAAAAGTTAAAAACGTACTTTTTGCATATCGTTTCATATCGCCATGCGACCGCGATAATATCGTGATATTTCGATATTTCGATATTGATAATATTGTTACATCCCTAGGATTTAGTTAGATAATCCATGTATGCTGTTATTTTGGTGTGGTTTTTGTATTTAAAATGAATTGTGTGTTTATAAAGTAGGGACTGATTGTGTAATGTTGTTGATAAAGGTGTGTTGAAATTCAAACTCTGTCTCTCTCTCTGTCAGAGGTATGTGTTGTGTGAGACAGAGGAGCATCATCTCTTCTTTGATTTGTTGGAGGGCTTGCTGGAATATGAGCCGGATAGGCGCTTGCCTCTCTCCGCTGCGCTGCTTCATCCCTTCTTCAGTCCTGTCCGAGACGCTGAACACTTCAGTGGAGCCCGTGACATCAGCCGGTGACCTCTGACCTCTCCTTTAGCCTGTGCTTCCACTCCGCTAGCGCCTCAGAGCGGGATATCCTGTTCCTGAGCCGCTGGTTCTGATCCACGTGAGCAGGTTGGTCATTCAGTCTTATGAATATGTCATGAAGAAGAGGCTGCTAACGATTGGCTGAGGTCTCTGCTCACTGCTGATTGGTGGGGCTGAGCACAGAGAGAGACATGACAGCCAATAGAATTAGACTGACACCTTCACATGCTCCCTGATTGGTCAGTCCTCGTTTGACGGACAGCTTCAGGGGGCGGGACGTCTTAAGGTTGTTTTGGGATCATCACATGATTTCAAATATTGCACATGTCGCGGTTCTCAGCAGATGAACACTTTTTCAGTATTTATTTTATGACTCGAGTTGTTTTGTATGAGATGAATATCCTCATTTCTATAGTAATAAAACGTGCTTCGTATCATTTGAGCGAGTGGGAGTGTGTGTGTTTATTAGGAATCTTTTGTAAGGTTTCATCAGTGTTTGTCTGCGCTGAAACGAACTCATGTTTGCATGAGCACTTCTGAGGAACAACTAGTCACCGACAAAGGTTAGCAGGTTAGTGACACCAATATTCAGAGATTTGAAACTGCATCTTCACCAGTACAGCTGTGTTCTGATCTGAGTTGTTTTGTGAATCATAATAATTAAATGTTAAATTATTTTTGCAGAGACATTGTGTAATCTGTGTTGTAATATAATCTATTTAAGATAAAGCCGTCCTCGGTGGTGTATACAAGCTGATGTTCATCTTCTGGACTTCTCTGTGTCTAAATTGTAATGTGAACTATATGCTGATGGTCAAGTCTAAATATGTGAATTAAGGGATTCATAAACTGGTTTGAGCTCAGATATTAACTTGTAGTCCTCTTGAGGTTTTAGGTTAATATTTCAATAATTTAATGATGCGTTCACATGTCCACGGTTCTCTGATATCGGTTTATGGTCACATGACATGCAGGAAAAATATTTTATGGTAACACTTTCCAATAAGGTTCCATTTATTAGCAATAGTTAACTACTTTACTTTTATTAACTTGGCGTATAGGACAACGCACACAGAGCTACCTATTGCACCATTAGCCCATTTCACGGTGAAATGCCAAAAGAAAAGCTACATTTTGAGAACGTTTTATTCATAGTGATGCACAAAGAAAATAGGTTATATAAAACTAGAAATTGTAATGTGTAAGCATGCAAAAAATGCATGTGAATAGTTTCTCGAGGGCACAAAAGTTTCTTGTGTGCATGTATTTTTTTTATTTTTTTATTTTAGGGACTGTAGGTTGTCACTTCGAGAAAATCAGTGAAAAAAACCCAGAGAAAATAAACATTTACAGATGACTGTACTGTATACCAAATATAAAGCTGAAAATAATGCTCTATGAACCGTTTATGTTAAATATGGTCTGAAAATCTACCGAGAGGTTTGGAAATTTGAGTCTGGAAAAGTATGGAATTTTAAAATGGAAAATGGGTAGAAACCCTGAATAGTGTCTGTGCAATCAGTCAAGTGAACTAAGCAAGCTGTGTGTGTGTGTGTGTGCATGCGTGTGTGTGTGTGTGTGTGTGTGTGTGTGTGTGTGTGTGT
>NW_015558569.1:359711-361692 GCF_001515605.1 Sinocyclocheilus anshuiensis | reverse complement strand
TGAGTCCGTCTCTCAGTGTCCAGACTAGGGATATGCCGGTATCAAATTTTCATGTTGCGATTAATTGCTTATGCTTGTATCACGGTATACGGTATTATCCCGGTATTGAGTTACCGTGATATATCGCATTACCGAATACCAGCACAAGTCTAGTTTAGATGACTCATACTTTGACCTTGACTGGTGTGTCATCAGTCTGAGTCCTTTAGGTGGCGCTGCAGAAGATCAGTGTATCTCCAGAAGTCTTGAGCTCAGGCTGGCGACTCCTTCAGCAGCAGGACACGCTCAGGTAAGACCCGTCTGTCTCCTTAAACATCATATACGGGTTAAATGTCGGGGTGTTTGTGTTACTGAGACTGAAGTAAAGCTCTCCTGGAAGAACTTCTTACATAACTGTTCCTCATCTGTCCAGAGTTCAAATTTTTGTCTCCGTGTCCACGAGTGAGTGAATTCAGTCATAAAAACTAACATCAAATCCTTCATCAGTGCAGCTGTGCTCCTCCAGATCTCAGTTTGTTAGTCTCAGTTATTTTCAGCTAAACATTTTAATGAGTAAAATGCCAAAGTAAAACCACATTACTGTCTGTTTTCCTCAAGCTCGTTGTTATTCCAGCGAATCCGAGTGGTGATTTTGTATCCAGTGTTTTGGTCTCAAAGCGACTCTTTCTGCACAAAGGTTTGTTTGTACTAGCTACTGATTTACTACCTGCATTAGTCACTGCAAACACACCGGCTTTATTACTGTTGCTCTGTACAGATACACCTCTGACAGAGATGAAGACTTCAGCACAGACAGTCCAAGCAGAAACCAAAACTCATCATCATTTACTCGCCCTCATGGTCCTCCCAAACCTCCATGACTTTCTTCTGTGGGACATCAAAGAAGATATTTTGGAGAATGTTGGGAACCAAACAGCTTGGGTTCTCATTGTATCGACAACAATTATAATGAAAGTCAACTTCATCATCTTTCGTGTTCCACAGAAGAGAGTCTTGAGTCTTTGGATTGACATGAGGGAGACATTTTATGGAGTGATACGATATTGTAATGCATTACTTTTAAAAGTAACTTTCCTCAACACTGCTAGAAGGAATGAAACTTGTTGCAAAGCTGCATGGCATGATTGGCGTCCTATCATCATAATAGCATGCTTAAAGTCACCTACATGTGTGTGTGTGTGAATGTGGACTGCATGCTGGGTGATTTTATACACCTGTGGCAATGGGTCTGATTGAAACAGCTGAATTCAGGAATTAAGAGGTGTGTCCCAATACTTTTGTTCATGTAGTGTATATATGGCAGAGAGTAGTGTCACTATTCAGCTCAATAGCGGTGTCAGGGTTGTAAAATTCATCAATTATGATTCGTGTCATGATGGGTCTTTGCTCAGCTGTGGCTTTGACAGAGATCTGATCTAAACTGTAGGAGTGTCACTCAGTCATTTGGGATTAAACTTGAAACCTGGTAACCACTTAATTGTCAATCACCTTGACATACAGAAAAATATCATATATTTGAATGGATTCTAAAATTATTTAAATATTGAATTATTATTTTATATACATATAATTATACTGTTTTGTAATTATTTTATATATGTATAATGTTATATATGTTATGATGAATTATTGACTTTAATAATGAGGAAACAATGTCTTATGCAAATTTCTAAATCAAAATACGGGTCTATTTATAGTTTTCTTTAAATTGTTCCTTGTTCCAGTTACATTTGTTGTATATAGCTAGTATAATTTTGTAAGATAATTGTGCAGCAATTATGAATCATGCTGAAATCTGAATAAACTTCAGGCAGACATCAAGGACAGTCAACATTTTATGCATCACAATTTAATCACAGTTGAACTGAATCATTGTTTTTTTACTGTCAATATGATATTGTATTTATATCTTGTGTGTGTGAGTGTTTGTGTGAGTGTGTGTGTGCGTGTGCGTGTGTGTGTGTGTGCGTGTGCGTGTGTG
>NW_015558569.1:355017-359685 GCF_001515605.1 Sinocyclocheilus anshuiensis | reverse complement strand
TGTGTGTCTGTGTGTGTGTGTGTGTGAGTGTGAGTGTGAGTGTGAGAGAGAGAGAGTGAGAGTGTGCGTGTCTGTGTGTGTCTGTGTGTGAGTGTGTGTGTGCGCGTGTGAGTGTGCGTGTGCGTGTGAGTGCGTGTGTGAGTGTGTGTGTGTGTGTACCATATTTTGGGGGCAAATGTGTACCTAGAAGTGAGCTAAGCCTAAAAGAAAATCTCTCAAAACCTCCTTTTGAGGATAATAAATTAAAATAAAATGTAGTAAAAGTATTTTTTCCAGTATTTATAACTAGCTGTATATAAAAACAATAGAAGTACATGTAGTGTCCCCAATAAGAAGCGCGCGTGTGTGTGTGTGTGTGTGCGCGTGCGTGTTTTTGTGACATGAGGACACAAATTTGTATAATGACATGGGTATGACAGGTATTACAAGGAGAAGGTGACTTATGAGGACATTACCCCATGTCCCCATTTTTCAAAACGCTTATAAATCACGTGATAACAAGGCGCTCTGATTGTTTTTGTTGTAGAATACGATAGGGGATATATTCACACGTTATAGAAACGAAAATGATGGTGTATAAAATTGATTTTAAGATAAAAAATTAGACGACAAAGAATTAACTTGACGGAGCTCAAACTCAAAACACACGGCAGCAACAAACAGGAAGTTGTCCCCACAATTCTCAAAAACAAACCCGAGTGTGAGTGTGTGTGTACCATATTTTGGGGGCAAAAGTGTACCTAGAAGTGAGCTAAGCCAAAAAAAAAATCTCTCAAAACCTCCTTTTGAGGATAATAAAATAAATATTTATAACTAGCTGTATATAAAATAGAAGTATATGTAGTGTCCCCAGTAAGATATCTGAGGGAGCTTGTGTGTGTGTGTGTGTGTGTGTGTGTGTGCGCACGCACGTGTGCATTCAAGCTCAGATGATTGACAGTACGATATATTGAAAAACCACACCCCCATTAGCTGTCACTCACTCCTGACTCCTCCCACACATGCCTGTCTCTCATTGGCCGATGCGTCTGTCAGTCACCGTGTCATGTGATCACGTGTCTGAGCTGTACGATGTGTGTTTGCAGTGAACTCTTCTTCAGCTCTGTACTGTCTGTGTCATGGATTTCTTTTATCCAGCACTGACTGTTCATTCATCCTCCCTGTCTCCGTCTCTGTCTGTCTGTCTCTTTGTGTTGTGACCTTGCTTTTCTCTTCATGAGTCTTTCTCTCCATGAACAGAATCTCAGCAGATGTCAGTCAGATGTGTTTCTCTCTTCAGTGTTTTGCAGGATCTTGTTTCTTCACTCTCACATCAAACACACTCGTCTGCTCTCTCTCTTTTCTTTGCTTCTCTCTGCTCATTTTCTTCTTTTCATTTGCTTGTCCTTGACAAACACTCCTCTGTCTGTTCATCACAAACATCTTCATCCAGTGAAGTCATGAAGAGAGACCCGTCATCATCACTGACTCACTGCGAACGATTGATCAGATCAATCAGCAGATCACATGAAAGACTGACTGAGTGTGAATGAGTTTATTCTGAGTGTGTCACGGCATGAGAGACACAGAGACAATAGAGACGACCATCAGTTATATACTTATACAGTTTAAAATCACTAGACACAGATATTAGTATTCCAGAGAGACGTTTGGTAAAATAAATGATTGTGTGTTTAATAATTGTTCCTCTCATTGCGTGATACTTTTGATGAAAAGAATATGAATCTGATTGCTCCTTGTCTGTGTTTAAAATCACTAGACACAGATATTAGTATTCCAGAGAGACGTTTGGTAAAATAAATGATTGTGTGTTTAATAATTGTTCCTCTCATTGCGTGATACTTTTGATGAAAAGAATATGAATCTGATTGCTCCTTGTCTGTCTGTCTGTCTCTCTGTCTGTCCATTCGTCTGGCTGTCTCTGTCTGTCTCTCTCTGTCCGTCTGTCTGTCTCTATTTCTCTGTCTGTCCATTTGTCTTTCTCTCTGTCCATTTGTCTGTCTGTCTCTCTGTCCATTCGTCTGTCTGTCTGTCCGTCCATCCGTCTGTCGGTCTGTGTGTCTGTCTTTATCTCTCTGTCCATCCATTTGTCTGTCCATTCGTCTTTCTGTCTGTCTCTGTCTCTCTGTCCGTCCATCCGTCTGTGTCTATCTTTATCTCTGTCCATCTGTCTGTCCATCCACCTGTCTCTCTATCTCTCTGTCTGTCCATTCGTCTTTCTCTCTGTCTGTCTGTCCGTCTGTCTGTCCATTCATCTGTCTGTCTGTCCATCTCTCTCTCTATCTATCCGCCTCTGTCTGTCTCTGTCTCAGCTCGTATCAGGCGTTACTCAGACGTCATGGCTCTGCCGGACTCCTTCATTCAGAAGCAGCAGTTGGACGTATCGATGGCCGACATGTTTCTGGAGCATCTGTGTCTACTGGACATCGATCAGGAGCCGATCACTGCGCGCAACACCAGCATAATCTGCACCATCGGTCAGTCACTGCAGCGCCACAATACAATCATAATCATCAGAATTACATGACGTATTTTCATTTGTATTTTTATATCTGACAATGAAATTGAGTGCATATTTACATTGAATCGGTTCATCCTTTTCCTGGGAATCAAACCCATGGCCATGCTGTTGCTAATGCCTGTTCAACTTTCTGAGCTACAGGAAAACCTATTTTTAATATTTTTTATCTTATCATTTCAAAAAAGCCTCCCGCTCCGTCACCAAACTGCAGGAGATGGTGAAGGCCGGTATGAACATCGCCAGACTGAACTTCTCTCACGGCTCTCATGAGGTGTGTGTGTGTGTGCGTCTCTGTATGACACACGTACAGCGTCTCACACGTGTCTCTTCTAGTATCATGGAGAGACGATACGTAACATCCGTGAGGCGGTGGAGACGTTGACCTCTGACGCGCTGTACTACAGGCCTGTGGCCATCGCTCTGGACACCAAAGGACCGGAGATCCGCACCGGCCTGGTTAAAGGGGTACGACTGGCCTGAGTAGAGGAGTGTGTGTGTGACAGTGAGTCAGACGATCAGTGTGTGTGTGTGTGTGTGTGTGTGTGTGTGAGACAGTCTGCAGACGCTGAGGTGATGCTGGAGCAAGGAGCGTTGGTTCGGGTGGTGACGGCAGAGGCGGATCATGATAAGACAGACGGGTCGGTGATCTGGATGGATTATCCCAGCCTGCCCCGCGTGCTCAAGAAAGGAAGCAGGGTATTCATTGATGACGGCCTCCTCGCACTCAAAGTCCTGGAGATTGGTACAGCAAACAAACATCAGCTCATGATCACCATTAAAATACATTGAGATTAAAGAAATTCATTTTCATAAGATTTTTTAATTATAGTAAAGAAAATGAGAATATTTTGCATTGCTATACTGAAAATTGTCATAATGCAAAAAAATTAAATACACTTAGTTAATATGCTATATAATATGCTTTATTTTTATCTTTATTTTTTATTTATGCATAAAATAATTTCTCAGTTTTCTTTCTTTATTTTTATTTTTTTGCAGTGGTATGTCCCGCACACGTTTTTTGATATTTTTATAAGCTTCACCCTGTTATTGTTTGTTTGTAGTCTTGAGGTGCAAAAGCTTATATATTATTTTCATATTGTGATATTTGGATATTACTAATGATATGTTTAATCAGTAATCATTCTTTGTTCTGGACACTTTAAAACAAACCTATTAATTTCTATTCCAAAAATACTTTTATTTATCAGATTTCATTGTTTAATTGCTGCAGATGGGTTTGATTGCTCCTCCAGCTACAGTCCTCAGATTTAAAACAAGTCGTACAAGGATAATGAAATCAAACTAAATCATTAGCAGATTTCATGATGCATCAGATTATTTGGTCATAAATTAATCAGTTTTTTCACCCTGATGCATAAAGTGTTTCTGGTCTCCTGAACTCTTCTTCTGTCAGGTGAGACGTGGGTGGAGGCTCGCGTTGAGAACGGTGGCATTCTGGGTAGTCGTAAAGGTGTGAATCTGCCGGGGGCGGAGCTGGTGAACCTGCCGGCGGTGAGCGACCGCGACCGATCTGACCTGCTGTTTGGCGTGGAGCAGGACGTGGACATCTTCGCCTCGTTCATCCGCTCGGCTGAGGATGTGAGGGCTGTGAGAGAGGCGCTGGGAGCCAAAGGACAGAACTTCAAAATCATCAGCAAAGTGGAGAGCAGACAGGGTGTTCAGAAGTGAGGCTCAGATTCAACACAATTCCACATTCTTCCACACACTTCAACATGCTTCCACATGCTTCAACAGGCTTCAACATGCTTCCACATGCTTCTACATGCTTCCACACACTTCAACATGCTTTATGTACAGAAACTAGTGGCATTTTAATTTAATATTTATTTAAATAAATATTATAAATATATCTGTATATATGATATGTAAATTTATTTTATTCTATATTTAACTTATTAAATACATTAATATTATTCTTATACATTTATTTATATGTATGATAATATATCTAAATACCTAAAATACCTCATTAAAATTATATAAATACTATTTAGAATAATATTTCATTAAAATAACATTTAAAATTAATTTATATCAATAAAATAATTACATTATTTTTAATTATTAAAAATGAAAATTATTACATTTGGGGTGGGGGGGGGGTTACTACTGGCTCGCAATTT
>NW_015558569.1:347933-353932 GCF_001515605.1 Sinocyclocheilus anshuiensis | reverse complement strand
TGAATATTAGAAGCGTATTAGTGTGTTATGTGTAAGCCAGGTTAAAGAGATGGGTCTTTAATCTAGATTTAAACTGCAAGAGTGTGTCTGCCTCCCGAACAATGTTAGGTAGATTATTCCAGAGTTTGAGCGCTAAATAGTCAAGTCAAGTTTGTGTGTAGTGTGTGAGTGTGTGAGTGAGTGAGTGAGTGAGTGAGTGTGCTTGTCCTGTGTATGTGAGTGAGTGAGTGTGTGTTTGTGTGTGTGTGTTTGTCCAGCGTGTGTGTGTACTGTTGTGTGTGTGTGTTGAGTGTGTGTGTGTGTGTGTGTGTGTGTGCAGTGCTGGGAAGGTTACTTTGGAAATGTAATAGGTTACAGATTACAAGTTACTCTATTTAAATTGTAATAAATAGTTAAACTATTTCAATAACTTTATTAAAGTAATGTAACTCATTTCATTCAAACATTTATAGCAGACAGGGTTAACCTTACAGTAGTATTTAACACTGATTACTGCTGACTTTTAAAATTCTTCATCACTTGAATTAAGATTATAAAAATATAAAAATTTTATTTTAAAGCACAGCCACCACACATCCAGACTTAAGCACCTGTTTTTACTTTGAGATTGCTGAGGTTAAAGACAGATTTAAAATCATAAGATATAGTTTAAAAACAGTATCATAGCTATAGTGTTTTTAAAATCTAAATCATTGCATAGCTATGACGGGAAACACTGGCATCTAAAAATGCCTTGGGGAAAAAACTGTTAATCTTAAAAAAAAATAAAGCATATAACCTACATAAACCTAAATAGGAAATAAAACAGTTATGGAATAAGCTTGCATCCTATTCTGTGTCCTAAACTCCTGATGTGTGTGTGTGTGTGTGTGTGTGTGTGTCTGTGTGTGTGTGCGTGCGTGTCTGTGTGTGTGCAGGTAAAGCGCGGGGTTTCTTCACAGCGGGTGATATGGTGATTGTCGTCACCGGCTGGAGTCCTGGATCTGGACACACAAACATCATGAGGGCGGTCACTGTGCCCTGAACCACAGCCTCTGATTCGCTGGAGTCACTGATTGACAGTCCTGTGCTAATTAACTCTGATTATGTGTGATTTCTGCTTCACTGACACCCTTCATATGTCAATCATTTCTATAGCAATAAATTAATGAAATAAGCCATGTGTGCTGTTTTAATTTTCCTGTGATGGAAACTGCTAACACACGGTTTCTCCTCTTGCTCTTCCATTGTTTCTCTCTGTAAACATGCACTAGACTGGCATTTTGTGTTCACATCTCACATCTTCTGCAGCGTCTCACATGTTACAGCGTTCTAAAAACACACAGCTCTAGTGTTTTTAAATTCAAAATGTCAACTAACCAAATTTTACTAGTAAAAAAAAAAAGTTTGAAAACTTAAAGTTCTGCCTTCATTTTTTAAGTATAATCAAATTGGCTGTACAAATAATTTAAACTTAAATTATATTAAACTGACTTTAAAAATCAAATTGAAACTGAACTTAAAAAACAAAGTTGAAATTGGTTAAATTAATTTGATGAGTTAAAGTAATAGAAAAACATGTTTAGTTATTATTAATCATATACATAATAACGCTTCCTCCAGTGAAAAAGTGTTCTTGTGTGAATCAGGAGAGAAATCTGCACAGATCAAGCAGCGTTTAAACAGCTCTAAACTAATATGTGGCTGGATTTTGATGTGAGAGACAACAGCAGATGCACTTTTTCACTGGAGGAAGAGTTATTATGGATTATAGACTCATATTTTAGATATTAAAAGTGTCTTAATGCTGGATTAGTTTCAGCTTTTGTCTTCTCCAGATGTTCACTGATGGACTGGAGTGCTGTGGATTACTTGTGGATTATTGTGATGTTTTTATCAGCTGTTTGGACTCTCATTCTGACGGCACCCATTCACTGCAGAGACACTGATGCAATGCTACATTTCTCCAAACCTGATGAAGAAACAAACTCATCCTGATCTCGGATGACCTGAGGATGAGCACATTTCCAGCTAATCTTGATTTGTGGGTGAACTATTGCTGTGAAGCTGCTGCTGGTGTGACGTGATGATGGTGCAGCGGGAGTCAGAGCTTCCATAAGAGCTTTAACTGTGTGAGAGCAGCTTTATGATCAGGTGTGCAAGAGTTCATCTGATCAAAGTCAAATGCAGTTCCACAGTGTTTCAAAGCATCTTAACACAATCACGATGTTAATGTGTATAATATCTTCATGCCTTATAGTTGCATTTATCAGATTAGAGCTGGACGATAATGTAGTTACATTTTTTCATAGACTTATATATCCTAATATAGAATGTGACTGAAAATGAGCTTCATAAATGTTCCAGCTCTAGATGTGATTGTGTATAAACCTCCTCTGATGAATTCATCATGCGTGTTTGAGCTTTTGAATATTTAATTATTTATGAAAAGCTCTTTCTAAGAGTGAGATCATTTATTGACATCCAGATTGAATGTGAATATGAGGCCGTGTTGTTTGTGTATCTGGCTCTCATTATGATTGTACATTTCTTAATTGGCTTTAGCTGCTCAGTGTCAGAGAAACAGACATCAGTGTCTATAACAGCTCTCTCTCTCTCTCTCTCTGTTTGAATCATGGTCTTGCTTTTCATTATTAGATAGGGGTCAGTGCTTCCACCAGCCCTCTCTCTCTCTCTCTCTCTCTCTCTCTCTCTCTTTCTCTCTCTCCTCCCGCCTCCGTGTCGTCATGGTGACGCGCACTCATACCTGAGCACGCGGGTGACAGGGATGATGATGATGATGATGATGCTGCTGCCATGGCGACAGACCTTCACGCGCTCACACATTGATTTCATATTTATTTAATACCACGTTGGTCCTTCCGTCACGCGGGATCCGGAATCCGACGCTGCGAGCGCGTGAAGCTCAACAAGTGACAGGGATGAACGCGAAGGAGCGACGCGACGCGCGCTGGATAAGCGCCTGATTATCGCGCGTTTCAGAAAGAATCACTCAGCTGCGGCGCGTTTCTCATCCGATTCTCCTGTTGCGCATTAGATGATGATGATGATGATGATGCGCCTTCACGCGTCTGACTGACCTGTGTGTGTGTGTGTGTGTGTGTGTGTGTGTGTGTGTGAGTGAGTGAGTGAGTGAGTGAGTGAGTGAGTGAGTGAGTGAGTGAGTGAGTGAGTGAGTGAGTGAGTGAGTGAGTGAGTGAGTGAGTGAGTGAGTGAGTGAGTGAGTGAGTGAGTGAGTGAGTGAGTGAGTGAGTGAGTGAGTGAGTGAGTGAGTGAGTGAGTGAGTGAGTGAGTGAGTGAGTGAGTGAGTGAGTGAGTGAGTGAGTGAGTGAGTGAGTGAGTGAGTGAGTGAGTGAGTGAGTGAGTGAGTGAGTGAGTGAGTGAGTGAGTGAGTGAGTGAGTGAGTGAGTGAGTGAGTGAGTGAGTGAGTGAGTGAGTGAGTGAGTGAGTGAGTGAGTGAGTGAGTGAGTGAGTGAGTGAGTGAGTGAGTGAGTGAGTGAGTGAGTGAGTGAGTGAGTGAGTGAGTGAGTGAGTGAGTGAGTGAGTGAGTGAGTGAGTGAGTGAGTGAGTGAGTGAGTGAGTGAGTGAGTGAGTGAGTGAGTGAGTGAGTGAGTGAGTGAGTGAGTGAGTGAGTGAGTGAGTGAGTGAGTGAGTGAGTGAGTGAGTGAGTGAGTGAGTGAGTGAGTGAGTGAGTGAGTGAGTGAGTGAGTGAGTGAGTGAGTGAGTGAGTGAGTGAGTGAGTGAGTGAGTGAGTGAGTGAGTGAGTGAGTGAGTGAGTGAGTGAGTGAGTGAGTGAGTGAGTGAGTGAGTGAGTGAGTGAGTGAGTGAGTGAGTGAGTGAGTGAGTGAGTGAGTGAGTGAGTGAGTGAGTGAGTGAGTGAGTGAGTGAGTGAGTGAGTGAGTGAGTGAGTGAGTGAGTGAGTGAGTGAGTGAGTGAGTGAGTGAGTGAGTGAGTGAGTGAGTGAGTGAGTGAGTGAGTGAGTGAGTGAGTGAGTGAGTGAGTGAGTGAGTGAGTGAGTGAGTGAGTGAGTGAGTGAGTGAGTGAGTGAGTGAGTGAGTGAGTGAGTGAGTGAGTGAGTGAGTGAGTGAGTGAGTGAGTGAGTGAGTGAGTGAGTGAGTGAGTGAGTGAGTGAGTGAGTGAGTGAGTGAGTGAGTGAGTGAGGGAGTGAGTGTGTGTGTGTGTGTGTGTGAGTGAGTGATCGTTCTTGTATAAGCGCGTCTGTTGAACGCGACACATCACCGTGACAACCAGAGGCGGGAATCACCGAATCACGGAGATGCTGGCCGGTGTCGGTGCGCGTCGGAGCGCCTGGGCCTCAAGGACATGGAGAAATGAGGAGAAATGACGGACGGCGCCTGAAGACGAGCGCGTCAAGGACGAACGGAGCGTCAATTCAAGGGCGTTCGAACGCGATGAGGAGCCGTCGGAGGGCGGCGGGGCGAGGCGTCCTCCGGAGGAAGCGTAAAGAAGAATCTGTCGCGCTGAGGTCAAACCGACTCTGAGCTCGTTCTGACCGATCAGAGAGCGAACAGACGCAGCTGTATTTTCAGCATCATTACTCCAGTCTTCAGTGTCACATGATCTTCAGAAATCATTCTAATATTCTGCTCGAGAAACATTTATGATTATTGGCAATGTTGGAAACAGTTGTGCTGCACAATATTTCTGTGGAAACTGTGATACATTTTATTTTTCAGAATTCACAGATGAATAGAAAGCTCAAAAGAATAGCATTTATTTAAAATAGAAATATTTTGTAAGTTATAAATTATATTTATATTATAAATTATACAAATTATTATAAAAGTTACTGTCACTTTTGATCAATTTAATGCATCCTTGATGAATAAAAGTATAAAAAATTATAGTGACCCCAAACTTTCACTCACTGTCAGCAAAAAGTTTCTCCCAAATGTTAATCTGAGCTCAAGAATTACTCGCTAATATTTCAGTGAAGCTGAGATGCACTTGTTGTTGATATCAGACATAGTTTCTCAAATGATGAATATTCTGTTATTAAGCTGCATGTAAGCGGTTTTAGTGCAGCGGGTGATTGACAGGTGAGCAGGCGTGTGTCCAGTGATGCTTCTGACTGACTCTGAGTGTGTTTCAGTGATCAGATCAGTGTTTTGTACGTGATTCACATCTGTCTGTCTCTGAACAGATGTTTATACCAGCTGGAAACAGATGGAGAGACAGAGAGCAGACTAAATTAATCAGACAGTCAGATATTCAGGTTTATACTTGAGATTAGATGTAGTGTGTTGACTTACAGGCTGAAGCTGCTGATCTTTTCTTTGATTTGGACCCAAACTGTAGAGTGAGGTGATTGTCTGCTTATGGACCCCTGCTGCCTGGCCCTTCTGTAATCCAGTCAAACCTGCCACTCTAAATATAGCTGCAGTTTCCCGCTGGAGAATTCACACAGACACACACTGAGCACTGGCTCTCAGACAACAGATAACATCCACTGGATCCCGGGGGTCGCTAAGGCATTGGTTGGTGGTTGCTAAGGTGTTGCTAGGTGGTTGCTAGGGAGGTCACACACGTGTGCTGCAGGTGTGATTAATGTTGCGTGATCTGGCAGAGCGACATCTGAATATGCATATGAGCACAATTAGTCTGTCTGCTGTCAGAAATGAGCATGGATCAAATATTCATAATGTGATGCATAATTCATCCAATGTATGCATAATGCATAATTCAATCAGCTACCATTTCAATTACGTTAAACTGGAACTATGAATAACTAAATGAGGCAGAAAAAGTCAGTCAGACGGTTCAAACTCGCTCCTGACCGTCTGCTGGAGATTATGAGCAGATTATTACTGATCGCTGATTGAACGCACACACGTGATGTGTGTGACTGTGTGAGTGTGTGTGAGTGCATAGGAGTGTGTGTGTGTGTGTGTGTGTGAGAGAAAGATGCAAACTCATTGCCGCACTGAGTGCATCTTAAATCACATCACATCACACTGACATTAAACTCAGGCAGGTGT
>NW_015558569.1:347340-347567 GCF_001515605.1 Sinocyclocheilus anshuiensis | reverse complement strand
TGTGTGTGTGTGTGTGTGTGTGTGTGTGTGTGTGTGTGTGTGTGTGTGTGTGTGTGTGTGTGACTGTGTGAGTGTGTGTGAGTGTGTGAGCTCAGATCTGCTCAAGTGTCCCAGTTTCTCCAGAAATGGTGTGACATCAGGATGCTTGAGCTGTTCGTAGTGTGACAGCAGCCATCATTACAAAACACACTCACACACACACACACACACACACTCCCACAAACACA
>NW_015558569.1:344850-346835 GCF_001515605.1 Sinocyclocheilus anshuiensis | reverse complement strand
CACACACACCCACACACACACACACACACTCACACACACACACACACACACTCACACACACACACACAACTGACAGTGTAACAGATGATTTGTAATGTGGTGTGTGTGTGTGTGACGTGCTCAGCTAGACTCCTGCATTACTGTATTATCACTCCATGCAGCTCTGGATCTCTCATAGGGAGATTATCAATAATATTGATGTCATAACCGCAGACAGAGATAATCAGACTCTGACAGACAGACACAGAGCGACTGAAACATGAACGGAGACAGAAGACGTGATCAGCTTCATGTTACATTACATTGCAGTCGAGTCGCTTCACTGTCTGGTGGCATAGTGGAAATTCCTTTCATTTTTTGACAAGTGCTGCTCAACATAAACTTACTGTTTACATTAAAACATGGAAGAAATATTGGGATATTTTTTAAACACTTTTATGCTGTTTTATTAGTATTATTATTGCTTTGAGAAGTATCAATACATTTTTGTAACAATTTCTTCAAGTTAAACTGAACTTTTATTTTGGCGGGTTGTAGTGAAGATCTCTGAGTTTTGTGTGCATCTCCCGATAGTTTTCGCAAAGCAAATGGTGAAATGCTGCTGAAGTGAGTCTCAGATGAAGTTCATGTGCTCATACAGTGAGATGCAGACATGCATCACGTGTGTTTCAGTGCATGTATTACAGCAAACTGACACACACACAACATGCAGATTCACATTCACACAGCAGTGCTGTAATATTCACACACACTACTGCATAAGTGTGCAGCCCTACGTTTGATTCATTCATCCAAATGTTGCCAAGTTCCATTTTTATGAGCAGGTTTTGCTGGGATCTCCTCATGCTGCTGCTGATGGTGGGAAACCTCATCATCCTCCCGGTGGGAATCACCTTCTTCAAGGACGAGAACACTCCTCCGTGGATCATCTTTAATGTGGTGTCGGACACGCTCTTCCTGGTGGATCTGGTGCTGAACTTCCGCACCGGGATCGTGAAAGAGGACAGTACGGAGATCCTGCTGGACCCCAAGGCCATCCGCCAGCGCTACCTGAAGAGCTGGTTCCTCGTGGACTTCGTGTCCTCGATCCCGGTGGATTACATCTTCCTGATGGTGGACCTGGAAGCTCACCTGGACTCAGAGGTCAGTCTCTCTCTCAGTAGATGGCATTTTCTTGATTCAGTAATTTCACTATAGTATTTTTCATGAATAAATAAATATATGAAGTGTAACAGTGTAACCAGCAGTGCACTCTGTAATCTGGTAAGTTTGTGTGCTCTGGGAATCGTATTTGTTTAAATAAAGACAGTAAAGTAATGAAGATGGAGAATAGGAGCTCTGTGCTGGTTCTCAACATTCAAATATCTCCATTTGTGTTCCACAGAAGAAAGAAAGAAAATCATACAAGTTTGGAACAACATGAGGCCTAATGATCATTTTTAGCTAAACTATCCCTTTAACCAACAGGCCATCCATGGTCAAGTCAAGTCACATTTATTTCTGTTGCACTTCATGCAATGCAGATTGTTTTAAAGCAGCTTCACATTAACAAACTATACTTTGCTATAAGTTTGATTGCATCATATAATAATTGCTGTTAATAGTGTTCATCGTCTGTTTGATTACATCTTTAATTGATTTTTCGGTACATTTCTGCCATATGTACATAAACTGACAGTCACCACTGATAAGCTACCACTAAATATTGTAGAAACTTCATTTGCTGTAAAGTTGCTTTGCAATGATTTGTATCGTGAAAACTGCTATACAAATAAACTTGAATTGAACAAACAGGAAAATAACAGTCTGAATGTTGTAAAATTCATCAAATATGAAACCAGTTTTTAGCTGTAAAGCAGCTCTACAGAAGACAATAGAGTCATTATTCAGATCAATTCAGTTTGGTTTTTATCCAGCAATGTCAGTGCAGATAAATCAATAATATTACTGAGTATGAAGTCTCTTTTAAATAAGAACTTCAGCAG
>NW_015558569.1:343872-343989 GCF_001515605.1 Sinocyclocheilus anshuiensis | reverse complement strand
ACTCTCTCTCACACACACACAGACGCACGCACACACACACAAAGACAGAGACAGATACACACACACAAACACACACACAGAGAGAGACACACACACTCACACAGACACAGATACGCA
>NW_015558569.1:342485-343723 GCF_001515605.1 Sinocyclocheilus anshuiensis | reverse complement strand
ACAGACACACACACACACACACACACACACACACACACACACACACAGACACAGAGATACACACACACACACAGACACAGACACAGATACGCACACACACACACACACACACACACACACACTGAGACACAGACACAGATACACACAGAGAGACACAGATACACACACACACACACTCTCACACACACACACACACACATAATTAGTTCTTATTGTATGACTGGCTTTATTACACTTCCTACTTGCATTATTTAGGCTACTATTAGATTTTGCTGTCAAAATTGCTGTTGAGTTTGCAAAATTTCGCTGGTATCTATAGCTTTGGTATTTTTTAAAAAACCTTACTTCCAGCAAAAAACAATTATATCATTATATATTGATATTGTGAAATAAACATTTGTCCATGATTTTGGTCATATTTCAATGAAAGCAAGTTTCTTCCAAGGAAAAAAAAGAGGTAATTTGCAATTTCTCACAACTGGAAGTCAGAATAATGAGATATAAACTCAAAATGTTGAGATTTAAAGGTCCACTGAAGTGCTTTGAAACACGCAGCTTTATTTCATGTGCTGATGTCATTTCAACTGAAACAGGAAGACAGGGCGGGGCATATCAAGCAGTCCCGCCCCCTTCTTTAAACACCCAATAGCGTTTTGTTTATATCACAGCTTGGACCAGAGCAGTTGATCTTGGTAAAGCCGCATTTGACAGCGTATGACAGCCACAATCTCATCCATATCGCTATAAATTATAGCATTCTGTACAGAATTCAAACCCCTAGCATGATGTTTCCAAAATCAGTGAGTAATTGTGTTAAATATTCGTGTTCTTAATATTGACCAGAATAATTGAGACTGTAGTTTTTGCTGTAATCAAGCAGATCAAATGCTAATGAATGAGTGATTTTATGAGTGTGTTTTGCGCAGATCTTCCACATGACCTATGACCTGGCCAGCGCGATGGTGCGGATCGTCAATCTGATTGGCATGATGCTGCTGCTGTGTCACTGGGACGGATGTCTGCAGTTCCTGGTGCCGATGCTGCCATTGGCCAGTCAGCCAGATGGCCCCGCCCCCAAACACAAACGTCAGACAGATCAGTGTGAAAGAGTCACGGGTTTGTTTGAAGCTCAGGTGAGCTGCTCAAACACTGTCATCACAGCAAGAACAGCGGATTTGTGTGTGTGTGTGTGTGTGTGTGTGTGTGTGTGTGTGTGTGTGTGTGTGTGTGTGAGGGGG
>NW_015558569.1:341811-342455 GCF_001515605.1 Sinocyclocheilus anshuiensis | reverse complement strand
AGGTGATCGCTGCCCAGTATGTCTGCATTCACCTCTCTTCACTTTGTTCTGGAGTAATCTGGAAATGGTCGCGCAAAGAACAATATTCAATAAGTAAAAATGTCAGCAATTCTAAAAGAGAGAGGGGCTCAAAAAACGAAAAACTTCAAATACAAACAACATAAAAAACATGACTTAGTAAATTCCCCAGCTATCAGGTTATCTTACTAAAGCTGATGATGGAGTGGAAGTTGCTGGAACAGCAAGTGAACCGGGCACACGGAACAGATAAAAACAGTGTCATCGTCCACACAGATTTGAGGTTAGTTTGATTATGAACTGGATTTATATTGTTTATGTGATTGAACAAACTATATTCATTTAATGGTTGGGAGATAATCCGGTAGAAATATATCAGTCGTTGATGTCTGATCTTTGACGCGATCGCGCGCAGCAGTGCAAAGTTGATTCTGTGCTTATTTGATCTAATATTTTATGTTTTTAAAAATGTTGTAGATTTAAGTAGCAAATGAGAATCGCTAAAATTAATGCATATATTGTGAGACAAAGGTCTTCTTTATGATTTTCAATTTTGTTTAAGATAATTAAAACAACAGTCTTTAAATAATGAAAGAATATGTAAAAGTATGGTATTTTAGCCCCCT
>NW_015558569.1:340887-341400 GCF_001515605.1 Sinocyclocheilus anshuiensis | reverse complement strand
TCCTTCAATACTTTCAGAATCTTTACTTATTAAAACGATTTTGTTTCTGTATTTTAAAATATATTTGTTATATTAACACATTTTAATGACAGCATATTTATTGGGTGAAAAAAGTTAATACTTTTATTTTTCAAAATAAGCAGAAAATAGTACAGACTCATACATTTATACGATTTTTAAACAAAATAAACAACTTGAATGATTTTTCACACAAAATCTGTTGCTCCGTTAATGTTCAATACTACGTATATATTTTTTCTGCAATTATACAGTTTTAGGTGCAGTGAATGGCACATTTTTTTCTTAAGGTGGGCCTTTAGCCCCGTTGTACCCTATATATATATGTGTGAGTGTGTGTGTGTGTGTGCGCGTGTGCGTGAGTGAGTGTGCGAGTGAGTGTGCGCGTGTGCGTGTGCGTGAGTGTGTGTGTGAGTGTGCGCGTGTGCGTGAGTGAGTGTGCGAGTGAGTGTGCGCGTGTGCGTGTGCGTGAGTGAGTGAGTGTGTGTGAGTGTG
>NW_015558569.1:330096-340877 GCF_001515605.1 Sinocyclocheilus anshuiensis | reverse complement strand
TGTGTGTGTGTGTGTGTGTGTGAGTGTGAGTGTTTGTGTGTGTGTCTGATTCACTCATAACGTTTCCTCAGAAGTCAGTGCTGAAGTTCACTAGAGTGTCATGAAGCTGCGTTCGTGTCTTATGTCAGAATTAGCATAATTATGAGACGATTATTCAGAATTCAGTCTGAGCTCTTCACGTCCTTGGACTTGATTCGTGTTTCGTTGCTATAGCAACGCTCATAATGCAGATGTATTCACATTGATTCCTCATCACTACAGGCTCGTGTGTTAAACTACTTCACGCTTTTGACCTGCATTTTGTGCTGTGCTGTGAATATCGTGAAGTGTGAAATATTCCATCAGCTCAAGCAGTAGGTCACGACGCTCGCAACGCCAAGGTCACAGGTTCGATTCCCAGGAATGCATGAACTGATCTAATGTACAAAATCCTCATTCATACTTTTTAGAGACTTTTCAAATAAATGATCCGAAAGGCTTCCCGCTTCTTCTTTATACAAGCAATATTACCACCTCTTGTATTCTGTTTAACCTTTTCAATACCAGAAGGTATAGAAAAGTCTGTTTCCAAAAGGTATGAATGAGGATTTTTCTCTTCAAGAGTTTCTGTGATGGTGGTTTCTTTTGAATAGTTAACTCTAATTAAGTAGTGGGATGACTTTAGTTAAGCTTGTCAGCTGTTGCTAATTTATGAACGAGTAATGCAATATGGAGATGTGTTTTTGAATGTCTGTGTATGATGTGTGTTGAAGAAAGCTCTTAGGCCGAAACGCTTTGGTGCTTTTAAAGTATTAAAGTCCCCTTTATCACAAGTAGTGCTGGATTCTTTTTCACATTCTTGTAGACAGTTTGTTTCCATGCACCTTGTGAAGTGGTAAAGTTGCTCCAGATCCCTTCTCATGCATCTGAATACAGACATATTTTGTGACATTTTGATGGACTTTAATTCCAGCATGACGTGAATGAGGCTGATTAAACTGTGTGTTTGTGTGTAAACACAGTGTTTTTTACTGACTGATCACTTCGACATGCACCTGCTTGTCCTGTCAGAAAATTGAGGCCACATTAAGAAATAGCTTTAATTAAAAACAGGACACACACACGCACGCACGCACACTCACTCACTCACACACACACACACACACACACACACATACTCACAAACACATACAAATACACACACACAGGTTGAATCGCTGACTCACCGCAGCAGGGTTTCCTCCTGTTGTCGTG
Organism: Sinocyclocheilus anshuiensis; assembly: GCF_001515605.1. Lineage (NCBI taxonomy): Eukaryota > Metazoa > Chordata > Actinopteri > Cypriniformes > Cyprinidae > Sinocyclocheilus > Sinocyclocheilus anshuiensis. Next base: position 339,644 of record NW_015558569.1, on the reverse strand, counting down.
GTGACGGTTGCTAGGCAGCTGATGCCCAGAGTTCCCCAGAGAGAGCTGAGCTATATTTGTCTCCATCATGTCAGTCTTGAGCACAGGAGAGATAAACATAACGTGCTCATTCACAAAACACACATGCACTTGCTTATTTAGTTTATTTAGTTCTCCATCTAACTGTTGTTTCAGAGGAATCAGATTGAAGGAGATTGATGATGCTGTGATCAATCACAACACACAACATGAGGCTCTTTGTGCTTCATTGCTGCTGTGTTTGAACAGCGCTGTGAGAAATGAGTGTGAATCCCATGCGATGAGACAGCGGAAGGAAAATCTCCTTGACAGTATGGAAGATTCCTTGGGAGAAACCAAAGGGGAGATCCGTCCCACATAAACACTGTGTTCCTTTAAAGCATCTGAACCGCAGATGAGATACTGGAAGCTTCGAGTTCATAATCTAAAGACACAAATGAGAATGAAAGGCCACAGACTGAGAAAGAATCACTGCTGACTAACCCTAATCACTGACTAACACTGACTAACCCTAATTATTAACTATCACTGACTAACCCTAATCACTAACACTGACTAACCCTAATCACTAATTATCACTGACTAAGCGTAATCACTATCACTATCACTGACTAACCTTAATCACTGGCTAAAACTGACTAACCCTAATCATTAACTATCACTGACTAACCCTAATCACTAACTATCACTGACTAACCCTAATCACTAACTAACACTGACTAACCCTAATCACTAACTTTCACTAACACTGACTAACCCTAATCATTAACGATCACTGACTAAACTTAATCACTAACTATTACTGACTAACCCTAATCACTAACACTGACTAACCTTAATCACTAACAAACACTGACTAAACCTAATCACTAACTAACACTGACTAAGCGTAATCACTAACTATCACTATCACTGACTAACCTTAATCACTGGCTAAAACTGACTAACCCTAATCATTAGCTATCACTGACAAACACTGACTAAACCTAATCACTAACTAACACTGACTAAGCGTAATCACTAACTATCACTATCACTGACTAACCTTAATCACTGGCTAAAACTGGCTAACCCTAATCACTAACTATCACTGACTAACCCTAATCACTAACCCTAATCACTAACTTTCACTAACACTGACTAACCCTAGTCATTAACAATCACTGACTAAACTTAATCACTAACTATCACTGACTAACCCTAATCACTAACACTGACTAACCCTAATCACTAACTATCACTGACAAACCTAATCACTAACTAATACTGACTAAGCGTAATCACTAACTATATCACTATCACTAACTAACCTTAATCACTGGCTAAAACTGACTAACCCTAATCATTAACTAACACTGTCTAACCCTAATCACTAACTATCACTGACTAACCCTAATCACTAACTTTCACTAACACTGACTAACCCTAATCATTAACTATCACTGACTAACACTGACTAAACTTAATCACTAACTATCACTGACTATGACTGTCTAACACGGACTATTACTGACTAACCCTAATCACTAACTATCACTGACTAACACTGACTAACCCTAATCACTAACTAACACTGACTAACCCTAATCACTAAATTTCACTAACACTGACTAACCCTAATCATTAACAATCACTGACTAACACTGACTAAACTTAATCACTAACTATCACTGACTATGACTGTCTAACACTGACTATTACTGACTAACCCTAATCACTAACTATCACTATCACTGACTAAGCCTAATCACTAACTATCACTGACTATCATCAGCACTTTCTGTATTTACTGATGCACATTTTTATTAACCGAAGCCTTATCCCACCACTAACCTAGATAGAGTTAGTGTGGACTTTATTATTTATTGAAGTTTGATTTCAATATAAATTCAATATTAATTCTAACCTTTAACCCTTTGGGGATTTTATATTTATATATATTTTGATTTCATTCTAATTTCTAAACTGGATTCCTTTAATTTTTGTAAAAAATTTTTGCTTTGATTTAGGGTTATTATAGTTAACTAAAACTAAAAACCATTAAAAAATATTTCATTACTTGAAATAATTATAAAAATAGAACATATAAAAACTTTTCAGGGCAACATTTGTCATTTTCGTTTAGTTTAACTTGTACTAAAATTAAAAATAAAATTAATTAAAAATTATTTTAATTAATTATTAATTAAACATTAAATAAAAATTAATAACAACTATATAGACATACTTAAAAACAAAATGTAATAATAAAAATGACAAAAACACAAAAAATGCTACAACTGTAACTAAAATTAACATGAAAGCCGAAAATATAAAACCAAAAACTCGAAATATTAATAAATACTATAAAAAAAACTAGTGCCTTAATGATACTAAAATATCACTGATTGGATTTGGTTAAACCTTAGTATAAATTATAAATGTATTTTTTAAAAATCTCTTTGAGTCCTGAAGGGAATTTAATTATTGTTTGGAATCTTATGGAAATTGGTGCTTTATAATAATAATAATGTTTATTTATGTATGTATGTATGTAAAATTAAATCTGTACAGTAGAAAAGAGTGGAAAAGAGATAACAAATAAAGAACAAAAATCATATTTCCAGTGCCAGTAAATGAAGGTGTATGGATCATCTTTATATAGACATTTTTCCCCAAACCCTAAACTGACCCCAGTGCTGTGAGTCACATGTTTGTGATCCGTCTGAGAGCGCTGAAGCTCAAGCATCAGTCAGATGGTGTGGATGTTGTCGTTACTGTCCATCGTGTGATCTGTGTTTCAGAATGACACGTGGGGCATCCAATACACATATGCACTGTTTAAGGCCATGAGTCACATGCTGTGCATCGGTTACGGTGCTCAGGCTCCAGAGGGAATGACGGACGTCTGGCTCACGATGCTCAGCATGATCGTGGGCGCGACCTGCTACGCCATGTTCATCGGTCACGCCACGGCCCTCATCCAGTCCCTGGACTCCTCACGCCGACAGTACCAGGAGAAGGTAAAGCCCTGGACGATGTTGATCTCTGGTGACTTCATGAATACATTGTCTTTAAGGGTGTGTTCACACTTGTCATGTTTGGTTCGATTAGAACAAACTCTGGTGCGATTGCTCTGCTAGTGTGGTTCAGTTCGGTTGAGTAAGTGTGAACGCTGCCATCCGAACCCTGGTGCGCACCAAAGAAGCGAACCGAGACCCCTAAAAAGATGGGTCTCGGTCCGCTTCCAAACAAACTCTGGTGTGGTTTGAATGAAATATGAAGGCAACATGGACCAAATACTTATAAACTAACCAAAAACAGGATGTAATGACAAGATGCGATGCTATGTGACATGATTTGACGACGCGGAACAAGCGGTGTTTCCAAAACAAAATGAGCAGAATTGTTTGGGGTGTGTGGTAATTTCCGTCACGAAATATACGTCATTCAACCTGACCAATCAGGTTGTGAACATATGACTATGCCTTTAGGTTTGGTATCTTTAGGTTTGCTGTCAAAAATGCCTTTGTGAATGCTAAGCGGACCAGGACCAAACGTATTGTTTTCTTTTTTGGTCCGGACCAAACGAACCATGAGAACTGAACTACAAGTGTGAAAGCAACCTAAATCTATTCCATAATTCCCAATCAGTCTGATGTGCTGGCGTTCTGACTAACGGAGAGCATCTGATGTCCAGTATAAGCAGGTGGAGCAGTACATGTCGTTCCATAAGCTTCCAGCAGATGTCAGGCAGAAGATCCACGAGTATTATGAACATCGATACCAGGGCAAGATGTTTGACGAGGACAACATTCTGGGAGAGCTGAGCGAGCCCTTAAAGGAGGTTTGTACTAAACTCATGACTCCCTAAAGTTTACTATTCAGCTCTTTTCATGCAGTAGGGTTGAAATTCGTTGTGTTTTCAGACACAAACAGATATCGCAGAACTATTTAATTTTTTATTTGAAGCTAATGAAAACAGCATTATTGTGGTAGTAACTGTGTTTTTGTTGTTGCATTGTGCAAACTTTAACCAGTTAATTAATGTCTACTTGTGCACTGTGATCCTAACAGGAAATTGTTAGCTTCAACTGCCGATGCTTGGTGGCTAACATGCCTCTCTTCGCTAACGCCGACCCAAACTTTGTAACGGCAGTGCTAACGAAGCTGAAGTTTGAGGTGTTCCAGCCCAATGACTTCATCATTCGCGAGGGAACTGTCGGTCGTAAAATGTATTTCATCCAGCACGGACGGGTCAGCGTACTAACTCGTGGCAACAAGGAGACCAAGCTCAGCGATGGGTCATACTTTGGAGGTGAGTTTATGGGCTGACTGTGAAGTGGCTGATGTCAGATATTTGTTATGAGCTCTTCAGAACCAGGTTTATTGCCTTGGTCTGGTTGTTTAAGTCTTTAATTATCCTAAAGAGTCCTTTCTAACCTCCTCGTCGTGTTTCTCCATCCCTCAGAGATCTGTCTGTTGACGCACGGCAGGAGGACAGCTAGTGTCCGAGCAGATACATACTGTAGACTTTACTCCCTCAGTGTGGACAGTTTCAATGAGGTTCTGGAAGAGCATCCCATGATGAGACGGGCTTTCGAGACGGTGGCGGCAGACAGACTCGATCGCATCGGTAAAACCGTCCTCCAACTTTATAGCTGATTTTGTAGTTAAAAAGAGACAAATTGAAAACATCTGTCATCATTTACTCACCTTCATGTCATTCTAAATCCATATCCCAGACGTTTACAGTAAAAAGAATGGAAATGGGAACTGACAAAAAAATGTCAAAACACCATATAATGAGTCCATACGTGACAAGCACATTAATAATTTGTCCTAACCCTATTCTGAATTCCTTTTTCTCACAGGTAAGAAGAACTCGATTTTGTTGCGCAAGACCTCACAGGGAGGATCTGTAGCAGGCAGCAGTTTGGGACGGGGTGGAGGGAGCCACGGAGGAGGAGCAGGAGGCGCCGGTCTGAGTTCTTGCGACAGTGTTCTGGTCCAGCAGATCGTGAAGCACGATAGCATGCCTGCCATGCAGGACATCGCCGCTGGCACCCGAGGCAGCACGGGAGGCACGGTCTCACCCCGACCTCATCCGGTGATCTGGGCACCACTGGTCCATGCTCCCCTCCAGACGGCCGCTGCCACCACCAACGTGGCCATTGCCTTGATGCATCAGCAACAGCAGCAGCAACAGTTGGCTCAGCTCTTTCATCGGTGTAATGGGCGGGATGCCCCCCCGAGGAGTCCCATCTTCTGTAACTCCTACACCCTCGCCCTCCACTATTGGACCGACTGCTGTGGGCATGGCTCCTTTAGGGGGTGGAGTTGCAAAAACTCCTCCTACACCTGCCTCGTCAGTGCCCGCCCCCCTGCAGGCTGGAAGGACACTTTATTACAGTCTCCGCCTCCACACAGAACCCACAACATTACCTGTCCATAAAGCCCCTCCTCCCTCTTCAGCAGTGGCGGCGACGTCCGTCGAAGGGCACAATGTTGGCTCTGCTCCGCAGGGGGCCAAAGAGTCTTTACTACGTCATGTTGGAGGAGGCAGCACCCAGGGCCTTCCCATGATTGGTCGGCTTACCCAGGAGGCCAGACTGCTCTCCGCCTCCCAGCCGACTCTCCCCCACCGCAGCTGGGCGAGCGTGCAACCTCACCCGCCTCTCCATCGCAAAGCATCCGGAGGAAACCTGCTTCCGGCACCCTTCGCTTTGTCATCAGGACTTGCTAGAGGAGGAAGTGCAGGTGTTTTGAGCTCAAACGCGCCTGGTGCCACACAGGTGCCGACACAAACACCCCTGCTGTTGGCACACACACCTCCACTCACATCAGCTCCAGGATCAAATCCGTCACCCCTTGCCCCCTTCTCGTTCTCCTCAAAGCAAACCCCTCTTTATTCCACCAACCCTCCTTTATCCCTTGCGGCCACATCTTCTGGTCTAGGGGTTCCTCAAACCCAGCGAGCCAAATCAGGCACTCCGATACCTACTCCTCCTTCAACCTCTCCTCCTCCTTGCCTACGCCCTCCTTCTCCCTCTCAGTCCACCTCCACCTCTCCAACTTCACCTTCCGGCACCTCTTTGGCTCAGAATTCCCGTACCAAACTCTCTCAGACGCCTCCTCCACCGTCCCCGTTATCCTGCACCACCAACTCAACGCCCACCATCACTCCTTCTCAAACCCCCACCCCGACCCGAACCCCAACCCCTGTTCAAACCCCTATTCAGACCCCCACCCAATCTAGAACACCAGTGGCCATCCAAACCCAATCCCAGGGTCGGTGTCCAACTCCCGTCCAGATCCCAGCAGCTGCACAAGCTCCGACCTCAACCTCCATTCAGAGTCTGCTTCCCACTCAGACTCCAAGTAAACCTATGAGTTCCACCATGGGTCAGAGTGCTGCTGTCCAGATGCCAGCCGCTGTCCATGTTCTTGGTCCTCCTTCGACTTGTTCTGCAGTCTCCAGTCAAACCCAAACCTCAACTACCATACAGACTCTGAGCCCTTCCTGGACCCCAGGCTCTCCTATCAATACCCCAGCCCAAAGTGGACCGTCAACCCCTGTTCTGACCCAATCGCAGACACAAGCTCCACTTGCTAAAGCCCCTGCTGCTGCACCATCACCTTCTCCCTCATCAACTCCATCTCCAGCTGCTTCACACCCACAGAAGCTCGCTGCTAGCCAGACTCAGACCTTAAACGTTCTGTCCACTCCAACCTTAAGTCCATCTTCCATTCCTGCTTCCACTGCCTCCTCATCTACAGTCCTCCAGTCCATCTCCACTTCAACAAAAGAGGCAAAGAAAGACCAGTTTGAATTGCAGCGGTCTGACTGGTGAACCAATGTATTCATGTTGATTTCTAGCAAAACATGCAAGATACAGTGGATTTCCTTGCTTGTGGAGCCCCAAACACTGCACATTCTGCATGTTTCACACCTGATTCAGGTCATCAGCTCTTTAGTAGAGACTCCAAGACCTGAAATTGGTATGTATCAGACAAAGGAGACATTGAAAATGTACAGTGTTTGGGGACCTCCAGAAACAGGGATAGGAACCACTGTGCTAGAGAACCAGCATGATGTTTCTACAGAGGCCCTAAAGTCATACTTGAGTATAAACGCTGGTCTTTTCAACAGGGATCTGGTAAATTAATGCTTTTAAATTTTTCACAGAATAGACCCACATTCTGTCATTTGCCAAAAATGTCTTAAAGGGAATGTAACAACTGCAAAACTGCCACTACTTTAAGATGCATTTGCACAGCCTTGTTAAAAATAAAAAGTATCAGAACACCAGAGAACGTTTTATAAGACATATAACATCTCCTCCAGAACACAAATAGCATTTTCGGATCAGATCACTCACAACCTGGAGACTATAAAATGACCTCTCTAAGCCGAGCACCAGCTAGGGAATTACCATCACACCTTCTGTCATTCAATATTAGTGACTGAACTTTTGTCACAGGATTAGAAATATAGCAAATCTTTTTGCACTTTAGTTCATGAGTCTAATATAAAGTGTCCTGGAATCCTTTGGGCACCATACTGGAATAATAAATTTTGAGTCTGGAAAGTCGTTTCGACAGAACGAATTTGTGTGGATTTAGTGTACACTGCCTGTAAACTATAAATGGTGCATTGTACATAGTGTGTTAAGCAGAAAAATAATTTCTACATGAAAAAAAGAAACTACAATTGTATCCTTCTAACCAGTTTTGTGTACTTGTGTTTTGTCGTTCTCTTTGTCAAACCGTTAGCCAGAGATTACCTGATCAGTATGCAAATCAAAAGAATTCAAATCAAAATGAAAATCTCACCGCCTTGAGACGTGAGTGAAACATGACCAAAGGACATATTTAGGGAATCAAATGATGAAGCAATGCTACAAGATTTCTTGTGTGAATTGATTTTGGCTTTATATTCTCATAGGAAAGGAGAACTATTGTTGCTATGGCTAGTTTCCATTTGGTGCTTCCATTGATGCAAGAATATATAAGCGGATTCCCTAAAGGGACACTGTGATGGAACAAAATGAGATTGCATTTCAAAGCTTTTGCATTCTCTCACAAAATATTGGCATTGACCTTATGTGTGAGGCTTTTAGTTAAAGCGTTTAATGTTATTTTACTGATGGCCCGTGTCAGCATGCTCAGAAACCTCATGACCTGAGTCTGCATAAACTGACTGGCGTTTAATATCTGAAAATATCACCCTTGATTTTTAGCTTCTCCCCTCTCGTCTCTTTTTTAATCACCGAAGTGTAACATTTGCCCATTATATAACTAATAATTAGCATCACAGATGTGACGATACTTACTTAAATAACTGTAAAGAATATATATATATATCAGTATAATTCTTTTGATAAAAAAATAGAAGCAATCCATTAGTAGTTTGATGTCTCAGGTGTTTGATGTTGAGAGAGAGAGAGAGTGTGAGTGTGTGTGTGTGTGGTGCTGCGCAGCTGCATCTCGTCAGGGGCCGGTGGCTCGTTTGCTCCTGACAGTGTAATGAAGCTCTGTTCTCTCATGATCAGCGAGGAGCTCAGCTACAGCTGTTTATTCACAGCACATCAGTTACAGTTTGTGTGAGAGGATCAGTGGAGCTCATCTATGTTTACATGTATTCATGTGTCAGATCTTTGTGTTCCACAGAAGTAAGAAAGTCATGGAGGTTTGGAGCCACGAGGGAGACTGAACGAGGACAGAATGGTCATTTTTGGATGAACTGTCACTTTTAACAGTCTTGACTGATATGTTTTTCTCTTCACACAGGAGACTTAAGATCATGCGCTTTGCATTGTGGGATTCAGGATAGTGTTCTCTGTTGTAATAGAAACTGTATGCATGAAGAATTTCTACCTATTTTCTCTTGGTGCTGTTAGATAAGGCCTTAATCCAGTTTCTGGATCTTTCTAACCAAACTACAGGCAGGGTTTGAGTAGTGTTGAGTTCTGATAGACAGACAGACAGATAAACTCTTACTGAAAAGGGTGAAATAATGCATTTGTTTGCTGCATCAGAGAACAGGGAACATGCGAATGTGTTGGCAAGCGATTGAAATGTTAAGTTAAGCTCGCAGGAGGGACTAAAGTTAATATTTCAGCTCCAATAATGTCCACTAGATGGAGCCCAAAGCTCATTTACTGACAGCCTCACGCGCTCCTGCAGCGATATGAATCAGCACATGAAGATGCGGAGCATGCTGTGAAGCGCTTCTGTCTGTCCTGCTCTAGAGCTGCTGTTTCCAGATCAGATCGTGTCGTGTGTGAACACCTGAGAGAGACACCTGCTCAGACTCCAGCACACCTGTATTTGATGCGTCAGGCTTTTATGGCTCATACAGTGAGAATATGGAGGGGAAAAACAGCTCATTTTTATTCCGAAAATACGCAGTTTTCTGCAGATAATGATAGTTATATGGATACAAAGTAAAGGGGAGAGACTAACACACCTGCGAGGAGATGTGAAGGTGTGTGAGCACACATGTCTCTGGATGTTCTGCTGTGATCCCCCTCAGTGCCACACACACT
>NW_015558569.1:326419-328919 GCF_001515605.1 Sinocyclocheilus anshuiensis | reverse complement strand
AGCCAACATGACATGAAATCACACATGACTGATAACAGCAGCATGGTACACTTGTAGTGCACTCGAGAGTATGAAACATGGGTTCAAGTGTAGCTACTACAAATGGTGATTTTTTGTTAATTCAGAGAGTATGTTAAAAGCGCATTTGAGTTCATATTCACGGTGTCCCGAAATAGCACCCAGCTGAGCACACTCAGGAAGTCCTGAAGAATCACTTTTAGTACATCAAGTACAAAATTAGTGCGCGGAGCACTCTTTAACCGTGCACACACACACACACACACACACACACACACACAGCACTCTCAGTATTAATAAGCGCGTAATATTGCGCGTCAGAGCGGCTCCTGGATTTCGTGCAAATACACAGCGCTTCATCTACATCCGCCGGCGAGTGTTTATGAGGACTATTATTTGACATGCAAACTCAGAGCTTGTCACTTGACTCGTTCTCAGAAGCAGAAGTGGAAACGGAAGACGCGCGTTAAAGCGGCGGGGTTCTGGAGCACCGGGGCAGAACCGGCCGCGAGACACCGGAGCCGTGCGCGCGCACGCAGGCCTGCGTCAGCTTGAGGAAGTGCGCGAGCGGTCGGTCAGGTGGGACGCGGCGGGAACTCAGGTGACAGCGGCTCAGGTAAGGCGGCCGTTTAATCGCTGTTTTCTTCAGCTTCGCGCTGCTCTGCTTTGCTGAACTGGGCTTTATTTGATCGAGGCTCCTCGCTGGGGTCACGGGAGAACGCGCTCCCGTTTCTGTCGGTCTCCGCTGTCATTCATTCGGTGTTTAACGTGCGGCTTTTACCTGACAGGTGAGTCCGCGCGCAGAACCCGAGCTGGCTTTGATAAGAGTTGGTTTTAATAGTGTTTAGGTGCACTGTTGAGGCGGAGAACACCGGCTGAACCCGCTGAACCGGATCCGCCTTTAACCGGGAGACACACCTGAAGCTTCCGCCGCTTGTGTGTTTGACCGTCTGTTGCTTTTTGTTTTAATTACACTCTCACCTGCTGTCAGTCATAATTAATCCCCCCCCCCTCACCTCACGGCCGTTGTCATAGTAACTTAATTACGCGGGTAATTCGGTGATGACGCGGAACCCACCGAACCGGTCAGAGTCACTCAGACGAGTTTAACCCGGTTTGCATTTGTTTTTTTGTTGAGTATCATATTTGATCCATCAGGCTCTCAAAAACAGAAGCAGCTTCATTTTATTATTCACTCTATTCAGAGACTCAAACTGAACACAAATATGAATTTGCTGCAGATGCTGACATAATATCTGACCCTGGAGCACAAAACCAGTCATGAGGGTCAGTTTATTGAAATTGAGATGTATGCATCATCTGAACGCTGAATAAATAAGCTTTCCATTGATGTATGGTTTGTTAGGATAGGACAATATTTGAAAATCTGGAATCTGAGGGTGCAAAAAAATCTGAATATTGAGAAAATCATCTTTAAAGTTGTTGAAATGAAGTTCTTGGCAATGCATATTACTAATCAAAAATTAAGTTTTGATATATTTATGGTAGGACATGTACTAATAACTACTGTTGGCTATTTCTACAAATATACCCCAGCGACTTAAGACTGCTTTTGTGCTGCAGAGACATATTTCAATGAATCATTTAATCAGAACTAAAACACAATCATTGATTAATGATCTTAAGATTATAGTGAACTGCTTTATTTTTAGCTTTATATTTGTGTGCAATTTAACTAAATAAGTTAACCTCGTTCTGTGAGGCATCTGTAGCAGAGATCTGAACATATTACAGAGGAGTTCATGATGCTGTTGTGTTTTCTGGAATCACGTTCTGAGATGTTCGTATGTGATTTCCAGCATCAGACGCATGAAAGCAGCGAGTGTTTCTCATGTTACAGATCAGTATGATCGAAGGCGTGCGATGTTTCCGTGTACGGCCGCGGGGGTTCAGCTCTTTTCATACAGCAGCATCTGTGTTTCATATTGCTTATCATTTGTTGTGCATTATCGTACACTAACTGTTCTTTCTTTTGTGTTTTTGATTCTGTGTCTGTTTAACAGGATTGACCCAGAGCGAGAGAAACAGACGGACAGAGAGACAGAAGCACGTCTGTGAGTTTATGGACTGGAGGTGAGAGCAATTTGTGTGTGTGTTTGTGAGTGAGTGTGGATTGGTTTGTGAAAGGGAAGAGAAAAGCCATAGATGAAGTCGCACAGACCCAGGCAGCTGCTGGTCATTTAAAAGCTAAATGCAGAAAATATGACGAGGCATATCTTGCATATAGCTTCACTCACCGTGTCATTTTAACTTTGTGTCAGTATGTCATAAATAGAACAAGGCATCAGTTTAATGTCGCGCCGCATCCAGTGTAGACAGCGTCACTGATTATAAAGGGTTCTACTGTATTTTGCCGCTCGCGTCCAGTGTAGACACGCTGTTTAATGTCGTTGGTGAGGAGGAAAGCCTGTGTGTGTCCTATGCCTTAGCGGACAGCATGAAACCCACAAAAAATAAATAA
>NW_015558569.1:325544-326314 GCF_001515605.1 Sinocyclocheilus anshuiensis | reverse complement strand
CGGTTCGGCATTTCTGTGGTGGTCATATGACTGATGCTGACAGAACTGTGACCGTCACTCATGGATTTCCCTCTTCCTCTAAAAAGACCCTCAGCCAAAACACCCACCCACACACACACACACACACAGTTCCTGTAAATGCTGTATTCAGGGCATGTGGAGCCATGTAAAAATTTCCCCATATCACACTCATGGTTTTCACTTTCATGCAGTCACCGGAGCAGAGAGAGAGAGAGAGTTTAATGTCATTGGTGAGGAGGAAAGCCTGTTTGTGTCCTATGCCTTAGCGGACAGCATGAAACTCACAATAAATAAATAAATAACAGAGAGAATAATAATAATAATAACAGTTATTCTCTCTACGCTATTTTTCAATGTTTCAAGTGATGCAGGTGTTTTTTTTCCCTGTAGGTTTTTTAAATTAAAAAAGCATTAATTTTTCTTAATGTTCAGATTTTTTAATAGGTTTAATGGGGGGCGCGACCAAAAAAGTTTGAGATTTATTTAAACATAATTATTACATGCTTACAAGGTTGGAAGTTCAACAAATCAGTCAATATACTGTGATTCTAGTTGTTAAAAATGTCATTCATATTCTCACACACACTCACACTCTTACACACACTCGCACGCACACTCACTCTCACACACACACACACACGCACGCGCACACACTCACACACTCACTCTCTCACGCACGCGCACACACTCACACTCACACACTCACTCACACACACACTCACTCTCTCACACACACACACTCACTCACT
>NW_015558569.1:324503-324733 GCF_001515605.1 Sinocyclocheilus anshuiensis | reverse complement strand
CTCTCTCACACACACACACACACTCACTCTCACACACACACACACACTCTCTCTCACACACTCACACTCACACACGCTCTCTCTCACACACACTCACACTCTTACACACACACTCGCACGCACACTCACCCTCACACACACACACACTCACTCACGCACGCGCACACACTCACACACTCACTCACACACACTCACTCACACACTCACTCACTCACTCACTCACTCTCTCA
>NW_015558569.1:319399-324384 GCF_001515605.1 Sinocyclocheilus anshuiensis | reverse complement strand
CTCACACACACACACACACACACACACACTCTCTCTCACACATACTCTCTCTCTCTCTCACACACACTCACACACACACACACTCTCTCACACACACACACACACACACACAGACTCATTTTTTGTCTTGTTTCCTTTTTTTCCCTGTATCAATATTTCCATCAGATTTCAGGCATATTCAGTTAAATATCACACGCTCCTGTAAATGATCATTTGATCAATTAATTGATGTGGAATTTGCATGAATTACAATATGTGTTTAAGATAAATCAGAAAACAATTATATTTTATATGATTACATATGATTTTTTTTACAATTACATAAGTGTTATACATTTTATAAAAAAAATTTTCAGTTAAAAAATTCAAAGACAACAATGAACTCCAGCTACAAATACATTTTCTGCTGTTTTCTGACAAGAACATAATTTCTAGTCTATGTTTTGGTGTGATTTTTGCATCCATTTTTAAATAAACAAAACAAAAAGATAATTCTGTCATCATTTACTCCCCTTTGTGTTTGATATGTGGAGCATAAAATAAGCTATTTTGAGAAATGTTTTTTCTCCTAAAACCCTGAAGTCAATGGGGTCCAGTGTTTTTCAGTTCCCAATGCTCTTAAAATAACCATCTTTTGCAGAAGTCAGTCAGTCATACAGGTTTGAAAGACATGAAGAAGTAAATGATTCCTGGATAAACTGTCACTTTAAATAATCAGCTAGTCTTGAAGATGATCTCATTCACAGATGTAGAGTTACTAAAGAATCAAGCCATCGTGATTTCACATGTTAATGACTGAATCAAAGGCGCTGATGATTTCTGATCGGTTTAATCGGGAGCGTTTCTGCAGACAGTGTTTGTCAGATAATGAATGCTTGGGTTCTGGATTGCTCTCGCTCGTTAAGTCATTAGATTCGTTCCGCGGGTGTTTTTGGAGGGAGATTCTCATTCTGAGTGACTCATCAACTATCTGCTGTTTCTTTCTGTTTGTTATGTGACTGATTTAGAAATGCTTAAAGTGTAGAAAGTGTTGCTCTTTTGACATTTAGAGCTCGCCGGATGTTTTCTGTAATGTGTGTTTGAAGTGTTTATCAATGTGCCTCTGAGGATACAGTGAATGTGAAGGTTTCTTGACGTGATTAGAACGTTATTACAATGTTATAAGAACGTATATTAAATATAAGAATGTTTGATAAATGTTACTTTAAGAATATTTTGTCTCAGTTGTGAAATAGAGAACATTCTCAGAACGTTCTGGCAAGGTTCTCTGAAAGTTATTAACAAATGTTATTGCAGTAACATTAATAGAATGTTCATTTAAAGTTCTCAAAACATTTACACAAAAACATTATTTATACATCATTCATGGAATGTTTTTTTTTCTGAAACATTTGAGTTCATCTAATGTTTTTTTAAATGTTGCTACTTGCTTAATTCGAAAGTAACATTCCCATAAAGTTTGCAAAATGATCAAATGGAATGTTCAGGAAAAAATGTTTTTTAAACATTCGGAGCACATTCAGAAACACGTTTTTTATGACAATGTAAATGTTAGAAAAATGTTCTTAGAACATATTTTTGTTAGCTGAGTCTGAGGAATATTTGGTAACACTTTACTTAAGCTTTTATGTAAAATGCATTATAAAGGTATTCATAATATAAACTGTAATGCATTATATATTTAATAATTGTATAAAATGCATTATAATATGTTTGTTTGTTGGGTAACACTTTACTATACTTAAATTTGGTTATGCTTATTTACGACAACAAGATATAATGTATTACAGCGTAGATTATGAATAATTATAATGCCTTTAATAACCCTTTATAATGCATTATATGTACATAAAGGCTTTAAGTAAAGTGTTACTGTTTGTCGTGTGTTTTAATGCATTATTCTTTCTAAAGGTGTAACAATGAATAGATAAGTGTTATAATGTATCACAAGTGCACTTACAATTATTCATAAGATCATACAATGCATTAGAAGGTGCATAATTAATGCATTAAAACGACTTTTATAATTGATTATATACAAAGGGTTTAAGTGATATGAATATTTCTTGCTTTAGGATTGAATGTTTTTCGATTGCTCGTCTGTCAGTAACACTGGGTTGCATTTGTTTTGTGGTTTTTCACGAATGGAGAGCGTTCCATGGTGTGTGTGTGTGTGTGTGTGTGTGTGTGTGTGTGTGTGGTTTCAGCGCTCTGAATGCATTACTCTGAACATGAAGATCTGATGGGTTCATCACGGGTGTAGAGAGAGTTGGGCCTCAGATGGATCTAAACTAGAAAATAGATAAATAGTTCTAGAATCAGCTGTGCATTGACTTAAAGAATAACGAGATGTTCAGGAGGTTTTAATGGAATCATGGTGTTTATAGGCAGCATTTAGTAAACACTGTACAGCAGGCAGATGATGAAACCCATCTGCATTTTAAAGTCACTTTCTGCTGAATAGACAACAAAACCACACACACACACTCAGACACACACACACTCTCTCACTCTCTCACACACACACACACACACTCTCTCACTCACACACACACACACACTCAGACACACTTGGGAATGCAGCCCAAAGTGGGTGGTAAACTCCATCTAAGGCTGGGGTAATGTCCTGAAAAGTCACCTTCTCCTTGTAATACCTATGTCATACCTTTGTCATCATACAAATTTATGTCCTCATTTGTCACAAAAACGCGCACACACACACTTACTCACTCACTCACATACACACACACACACTCACTCAGACACACACACACACACACTCTCTCTCACACACATACACACTCAGACACAGACACACACACTCTCTCTTTTACACCCTCAGATACACATACACACAAACACACTCTCTTTTACACACACACACACACACACTCACTCTCTCACACACACACAGAGAGACACACACACACACACACACACAGAGACACACACACACACACGTGTGCACCCTCACTGCAAAGGCAGCTTCCTGTGTCTTTATCTTTCTCCCACTCTCACCCCATTTCTGCTTCTGTTTTCACCAGCCTCCTCCTCTTCCTCTTCTCTTCTTTCATTCTGCGTCTCGTCCTCAGCTTTGCTCTCGTTGACACATCTCTCCCCGTCCTCACTCAATCCACAACTCTGATTTGATGCTTTTCGTTGGTTTCCCCCTCTGTCGCGCTCCTTCAATCTGCCTCTGGATCTCCACACAAACACACACACACACTCTCCCACTCTCAGCGTTTCTTGTGTGTTTTCGAAGAACACGTCTTTATTTAGACAGAGGAAAGAGGCCTGCTTTCTTTTTTTAGACTGTGGGATTTTTCCTCAAATCTCAGACCCCAGATTTGTTCCTCTCTGGCTCGTTTTATCTCTTGTCTCTTGCTTTGCTGTTGAGAACAGATCTAGTCTATAATGCATTAGATATAATGCATTATAAAGAGTTATTAAAGGCATTATAATTATTCATAATGTGCGTTGTAATTTATTATACCTTGTTGTTGTAAATAAGCATAACCAAATTTAAAATGAATAGTGTAACAATGAACTGATAAGTGTATAATGTATTAACTGTGGTTACAATTATTCATGAGATTGTACAATGCATTACAAGGATGCATTAAAACTACTTTTATAATGCATTATACATGAAGGCTTTAAGTGAAGTGTTACCGACATTTATATATAATGCATTATAAAAGTATTTTAATGCATTAATTATGCCTTGTAATGCACCTTATAATGCATTGTAAGATCTCATGAAAAATTCTAACCACACTTATAATACATTATAATATATAACTGTTCATTATTACACCTTGTGCATTAAATGCATTAAAACACACGACAAGCAAACCTTCACATACTATAATGCATGCATTCCATATAATTATTAAAGATATTATGCATTCCAGTGTACATTATGAATACCTTTATAATGCATTATGCATAAAAGCTTAAGTAAAGTGTAAGTGCTACCAAAGGTTAAACATGATGATGATGATGATGATGAAGAGTCAGTTAAATTGCAATTGCAAGTTTATATCCCGCAGTTATGACGTTGTAACTCATAAAAGCGTGTTTGTATCTTGCCGTGTGGAGGAAAAGGTCAGAACTGCGAGATGTAAACTTGCAATTGCAGGGAAAAAAAGTAAGAATTGTGTGATAATTTGTATTCAGTGTCAAAAACATGCTTCTATAACATACTGTTAAAATATTGTAACAAAAAAATTTTTTTTTTTAATACTTCTACCTAAAACTTGCTTTATTAAAACATAATCTAATAAAATAAAAATGTGTGTATCTAAATCCGTACATCTATACATGATATATTTATATGTATAGATGTTTATACAGTGCCTATCTAACCCATTTAAATGAAATTGTGATGAAAAATGTATCATTGAAATGCTGATATTCTGATAAAAACACGCATTTAAAATTTCAGTAGTTTCATTTTAGAATAATTTTGCATTACACACCTAAAAGTGAAACAATGTATCAAGCGAAGCTCCTGTTAACGGAGTCATGCTGACAGTCATACGTTTTTATCCTAAAGCCACTATTGCACTGAAATCACATACTGTATAGATACAGCTGTGCAGTATTATATTTATCATGATCTATTCATCATTTTAAACACACTTTGAAAAGGTTATTTCACAGATGTTGACAGCGAGCTGCGTGTGTGTGCAGGTTAGATGTGTTGTTTTCATATTTTTATTCTTACAGTATATTTTGAGCGCCGTTTCGGGTAGTGCATCTGAATTTTTAGAGTTTGTATCATAAAGGTACAACAATAAAGGAAATCAAATCCAATCGGTAATAAATGGAGACCAACACAAGTGACACGGTTTCCTGAGAATCAGCCGCCTACGTGTGTGAAGCAGCGTTTTCTGATCGTTAGACTGTCTCTGCTTCAGTTGATTTTTCTATGGAATATGGAGTGTGTGTGTGTGTGTGTGTGTGTGTGTGTGTGAGAGAGT
>NW_015558569.1:317863-319386 GCF_001515605.1 Sinocyclocheilus anshuiensis | reverse complement strand
GTGTGTGTGTATGTGTGTGTGTGTGTGTGAGAGAGAATGTGTGTGTTACTGCATTTCATTTGTCTGATTTATTTTTGTCATTATTTTAAAGTTTTGGAAGAAAAACTAACATTTTTTAAAGAAAATGAATTTAAATTCATGTAATAAATAGTCACATTTTGTTTTTTTAAATGTATTTTTTAAATAAATTTTTAATTAATTTTTTAATGAAATTGTAATTTACTCTTCTAAATTAAAATTTTTTTTTTGCATGTTGATCTGGCCTAGAGACATCAAGTTGTTTTTTTATATATATATAAATTGAGCTGTATTTTTCAGAGGCCTGAAGCTTTGTTATTTCTGCACTGAAATACACACTGAACTTCCTGGGAGTGTGTGTGTTTGAATATGAAAAAATAATGACCATAAAGAAACAAAATAATGATTTCATCAAACTCTACAATTGCAACTTTTTGTAGGGTTTGAATTGCATTTAATTTGACTAGTTAAATATAGCCTAAATCATTGAGAGATCTTCATTTATGTGTGTGTGTTTAAGATGTGATTCGTTGTGGTCTGTGGTTCATTTTTATTAGAGCTGTTAATTGTTTCTTTCAGTTGTGTCTGTGTCAGTATTCTGACTGAAGCTGTTTTATGCACAGACACTGATGAGATCTTGATTGTGTTAAGTGTGTTCATCTCAGATTTCCCCTTCATTTGTGCGCTGTCTGCTGATGTCGTGTGTGTATGTTGATCTGGCCTAGAGACATCAAGTTGTTTTTTTATATATATATAAATTGAGCTGTATTTTTCAGAGGCCTGAAGCTTTGTTATTTCTGCACTGAAATACACACTGAACTTCCTGGGAGTGTGTGTGTTTGAATATGAAAAAATAATGACCATAAAGACACAAAATAATGATTTCATCAAACTCTACAATTGCAACTTTTTGTAGGGTTTGAATTGCATTTAATTTGACTAGTTAAATATAGCCTAAATCATTGAGAGATCTTCATTTATGTGTGTGTGTTTAAGATGTGATTCGTTGTGGTCTGTGGTTCATTTTTATTAGAGCTGTTAATTGTTTCTTTCAGTTGTGTCTGTGTCAGTATTCTGACTGAAGCTGTTTTATGCACAGACACTGATGAGATCTTGATTGTGTTAAGTGTGTTCATCTCAGATTTCCCCTTCATTTGTGCGCTGTCTGCTGATGTCGTGTGTGTGTGTTCTGATGGAAAACTGCACACACACACACACACTAACGCTGTGAGTTTGGCCCGCTGTAGCGTGAGCGCGCTGAGGAAACCATATTGTCGTATTGTGATCGGGGAAGAACCAGAATCAGCTGTGAACGGTTTAGAGATGATGCAGTGTTTCAGCTGTAAACGGCTAGATGTTAGAGAGCGAGAGACGCAGAGCGTTTTCTGAAAGCGTGACGGAGGACATGAGAAAAGGAAGAGCAGAAGATGGTGTGGGTGCTTCTTGTCAGATGAGCGTCTCTTTACTGTACGTGTTTGTCATTGGGCAGAGGGTAGGTGTGTGTG
>NW_015558569.1:317374-317581 GCF_001515605.1 Sinocyclocheilus anshuiensis | reverse complement strand
GCCTTAAAAATAAAATAAAAAAACTTGTCATTGGAGCATATCCTCATCTTTGTTTGAACACTTTTTGTTCTGTTTTTGCCTTGAAATTTAGAGAATATACTGGAAGTGAATTTGATTTAAAAATAAATAAATATAGTATATATTTAAATCAAATTCATGTAGTATATTCTATATATATATATATATATATATATAAAGAGATTATTT
>NW_015558569.1:312888-317102 GCF_001515605.1 Sinocyclocheilus anshuiensis | reverse complement strand
ATATATATATGAAGAGTTTATTTGCCAAAACAGATAATTTTTTTAATCTAATTTGTATTATGCAACCATGTTTTTATTGTGTCAGTTAGCTGTATTTTTAGTTATTTTTTAATCTAATCAAAATAACCCAGCTGCAGTTTGATTGAGAATGCACAATGAAAAAACATGATTTTTGAAAACTGAGTTTTTGCAAATGAACTCTTCATATACAGTAAGAAAGCTGATTCACTGCGTTTCGTGTCTGAGTGATTCAGGAGTCGTGTGGAGCTCGTCATACTCTCACAGATGAGACTGAGATCTAATCGATTGAATCGTCTGGTGCATTTAGTGCAGAGACACTCAAACCAGAGGCGGCCCACGGTGACCTTTGACCTGAAATGAAAAAACATGATTTTTGAAAACTGAGTTTTTGCAAATGAACTCTTCATATACATGTGTGTGTATATATATATATGTGTGTGTGTGTATATATGTGTGTGTGTATATGAAGGCCCTCAGTCTAGTTAGATTTTTGCCCTTCATCGTGAGGAGTTTCCTCTGATTTAATGTGTTGTGGACTTCTGATATTGTACTGTATGTGATGGTATATGTTTACTTTTTGGACCAAAAGTTGAGTAAGTCTTGATAATATAAGATAAAGGATTAGTTCAGGCAGAAATCATCATTCTGTCATCATTTACTCTCTCTCATGTCATTTAAACCTGCTTGAGTTTCTTTCTTCTGATATTTGAAGAACCAAACAACATTAGACCCCGCTGTCTTTCATTAAATTGACATTTCTTAAAATATCTTCTTTTGTGTTCCACCGAAGAGAGAAAAGAAGGTCCTTTAACCAGCTGTAATTTCATACGTTAATTAAAACAAATTTAAAGCATTTTTTAAATTACTAGCATTTCTGCATTGCTTGTGACGGCAGAACTGAGGACAGTGAATTATTCACATAAATACCAAAATAATCGAAAATATGATTCTTTCTTATTTATATGACTTTGTCTCATTTTTAGTTCTGTCAAAAAGTGCAAAGCAGAATTTCCCTGATTTTAACTTTTAATTTGTATAAATGTGTTAATGTAAAGTCACTTTTTTGTAAAGAAGGAAAACGTAATTGAAGAGGCATAATAATGAAGTTTCAAGCTATTATTATCTGTCCTCTAAAGAAGCACTTTTTCATTCTGAGATAGAAGGTTGTAGTAATTGACGAATGATGCATTCATGCTGCAGATTATTTGAAGGCATGCTAAATGTCCATTCAGCTCATTTTCCTTTAAACGGGCATAGAGTTCAGTCGTTGTGAATGATTGTATGCGTGTGTAGAGTTATCGTCTGCACGGCTTCTTGATTTGATCAGATTCTCCAGGTTTAAATGCGTCTGCTCTGTTTCTAAGTAAACTGGAAAGTTTCTGGGTGTCTGTCAGAAATGTTTTCTTGCTGGAATGGCAAAAGTTCTTTCTGTAGTAGGTTTTTATTATAAATAACAGAGCAAAATGTGTATATGGTCTGTTAATGCTGTAAGGAGGTGCTGAGTGGCTTTCAGTGGCAATGATTTCACAGAAACCATCGCTGAGAATATTTCCATGTGTAGAGACCGTGCGACTGATCCAGACTTTCATATTTACAGTTTGTGATCATTGTGTGCTACACGGCCGGTTCTGTTCATTATAGAATCTGTGGAGCAATGAATGCGATCCAACTGATCCAGTTTATATTCAGAATAGATTCCATTTAAATTCAGAACAGATCCAGTTAAAACTGAGAACAGAAGCGGTTCAGATTCAGAGCCGTGTGTTTGAGGACGTGATTTAAACACCGTCTGATCCAACAGACATCAATCATAAAGTTCTTGAGCTCTTTCATGCAGTTTTCAGAAAGAAACGAGTGTGTGTAGAAGTGTGATTGTCTCCAGAATGAACGACTGAGACGGTGAGATGAAACCCAAGCTCTGCGGCTCGTGCAGGAGTTCCTGTGACGCGCTTCTCTCCTGCAGCTTCAGCTCCTTCTTTTGTTCTTCTGAACACCACATTTCAATTCTTCTTTCTGTCCTGCTCTGTTTTCACATCTTTCCTCTCCAATCCATGTGCTTCTTAATGTCAAGCACAGCTGTATTTGGTGAGTGTCACGGTCATTTGTTCTAGTCTTTAGTGATTCTTCATTACTTTTTGCTTCATTTAATGTTTTAATTTATTTGTGTATCTGTGGTTATTAAGATGCTTTTTGTGTTGTGAATCTCATGGGGTTGGTGTGCGTGCGTGCGTGTGTGTGAGTGTGTGTGTGTGTTTGTGTGTGTGTGTGTGTGTGTGTGTGTGAGTGTGTGTGTGTGTGTGTGTGTGAGAGAGAGAGTGAGTGTGTGTGAGTGTGTGTGTGTGTGTGTGTGTGAGAGAGAGAGTGAGTGTGTGTGAGTGTGTGTGTGTGTGTGTGTGTGAGAGAGAGAGTGAGTGTGTGTGAGTGTGTGTGTGTGTGTGTGTGTGAGAGAGAGAGTGAGTGTGTGTGAGTGTGTGTGTGTGTGTGTGTGTGAGAGAGAGAGTGAGTGTGTGTGAGTGTGTGTGTGTGTGTGTGTGTGAGAGAGAGAGTGAGTGTGTGTGAGTGTGTGTGTGTGTGTGTGTGTGAGAGAGAGAGTGAGTGTGTGTGAGTGTGTGTGTGTGTGTGTGTGTGAGAGAGAGAGTGAGTGTGTGTGAGTGTGTGTGTGTGTGTGTGTGTGAGAGAGAGAGTGAGTGTGTGTGAGTGTGTGTGTGTGTGTGTGTGTGAGAGAGAGAGTGAGTGTGTGTGAGTGTGTGTGTGTGTGTGTGTGTGAGAGAGAGAGTGAGTGTGTGTGAGTGTGTGTGTGTGTGTGTGTGTGAGAGAGAGAGTGAGTGTGTGTGAGTGAGTGTGTGTGTGTGTGAGAGTGTGTGTGTGTGTGTGTGAGCCTCATCTGGTGTCAGGCTGTTTGTGTTTGATTCTTCACACCTTTGCTAGTTAACCCTAGTTAACACGGCTTGGAAACCATTGAAGTTTCTCCATCTGTCCTTCCCGAACTCAAATGATGATTGGTTGTGATTAATAAACGCGCAGTATTGGACGGAAAATGCAAAAATCCGTCAGACGATCATCCTTCCTGTCGCCGCAGCCGTTGATCCGGACGCAGCTCGCAGCGGAGGGCGAGGGATTTTGTGTTTTCGGAAACTTGCGAGCGTTTCGAAACGAGCTGATACTGATGGGAGCGAGGGGCACGTGGGCGACGGGGGGAGGCGTCTCAAACACCTTTTTCACAAGACAGGAAGACGAAAGGAGAGATAGAAAGAAGAAAGAGAGGAAGAAAGAGGTCCAGATCCCCACCGGAGAGCGTCGAACCCCGACGTTTGTTGAAAGAAGCAGGAGAGACGGCTCAGAGACAGACAGACGGATGCTATGACACAGACAGCGGTGCAGGTTTTGTCGACGGTGCCCTGCTTCACTATGAAGGGCCGAACGGTAGGATCCGGGGCCTTATTAAATGTGACCGCAGAAACACGTGTGTGTGTGTGTGTGTGTGTGTTTGTGAGAAAGTCTTGGGCTTGATGTGTGAGTGAATGAGGCTGAACTGAAGTGGGGCTTGTGGTTCGTTAGTGACTAATCTGCTCCGTCTCATTTGTGTAACATTACCAGAAGCCTTAAGACGCCACACCTGTTCCTGGGAAATCTTGTTCCGTGTGTGTGTGTGTGTGTGTGTGTGTGTTTTGGATCAGGTTAATCAGGTGTTGGAGTGTACTGTTGTTAAGCAGCACTCATGGGTTTGGGAGGCCAGTATTATGGGCTGTACGGAGCCACCGGTCGTTAGGGGAAGCGGAGAGGTCGCCGGGGTGTTGGTGGAAAGTTCTGGGCTCAGGTGTGTGTGTGTGTGAGAGTGTGTGTGAGTGAATCTGGGATGTACATGTTAAGCCTAAAGTTTGTCTTGCTTGTGTTTGTGTTCGGGGTCCCAGAGTCGCCAGCGATGGGCCTGTAAAAATAGGCTTCAGATGCTTCAGATGCATTTATTATTTTGCCATAATATTCTGTGAGTATTATAATCATTTTATAATCATTACAACACGCTTGAGTCTTTAACTATTTTATCACGAAGAAGTTTTTGTGACTGTTAATCAGTTTAGTAACGCTGCTTCTGTTTGGGGTCTGTTTGAAAAACACATACAAAAAGACAATAAAACGGTGATATAACATTTGTAGTGTGTTCATTAAAATGTAGGTGTGACTTTTGAATGTGT
>NW_015558569.1:311809-312816 GCF_001515605.1 Sinocyclocheilus anshuiensis | reverse complement strand
TGTGTGTGTGTGTGTGTGTGTGTGTGTGTGTGTGTGTGTGTGTGTGTGTGTGTGTGTGTGTGTGTGTGTTTTTGAAGGTCTGAATACACTCAGTGTGATCTGATAAAAATAGTGCTGTTACTGTTACATGTGCTCTTATTCTTCTCCTGTCTGTCTCTCTCTCTCTCTCTCTCTCTCTCTGGGAGGGCACACAGAAAGAGACCCACAGTCCTCTCTCTCTCTCTCTCTCTCTCTCTCTCTCTCTCTCTCTCTCTCTCCTCCTGTCTGTCTCTCTCTCTCTGTCTCTGTTCCAGCAGATGGAAAGTCTTTTCTGAGCAGATTCTGATGTTAATCTCAAGTGGAAAATATAAGTAAAATTTCTCCCTGTTCTTTTGTGTCCCATAGTGTTTACCCCACCCACACAACCCAGAGCACACATGCACGCACACATACACACATGCATCTCGCGCACACACACACATATGCATGCATACACATACATACACATACATACACATGCATGCACAGATGCATACACACACACACACAGATGCATACATGCATACACACACGCATACATGCATGCACAGATGCATACGCATACACACACACACACACACACATATATGCATGCATGCATGCATGCATACACATACATATGCATGCACAGATGCATACACACTCACACACACACACACACACACACACACATATGCATGCACAGATGCATACGCATACATGCATACACACACACACGCATACATGCATACACACACACATATGCATGCACACACACACACACACACACACACACATATGCATGCACAGATGCATACGCATACATGCATACACACACACACGCATACATGCATACACACACACATATGCATGCACACACACACACACACACATATATGCATGCACAGACGCACACACACACATGCATGCATGCAAGCACTCATACATGCATGCATACACATACATACACATGCATACACACACACACACACACGCATGCATACACACAC
>NW_015558569.1:309278-311582 GCF_001515605.1 Sinocyclocheilus anshuiensis | reverse complement strand
CACACGCATGCATACACACACACACACACACACACACACACACACAGACGTGAAGCCTGTAAATATTTGTCTGCACTGAAGCAGTCCAGGTGTTGTTGTTGCAGCTGCAGCGTCTCTAACCACTTCAGCACTTCTACTGGAATAATAAAAATATAGTAATGTCAGTCATTCTTATGAAAATCATAACAATATACTGTCAAATGCACATTCAGGGCATGTCTATCTGTCTATCGTTCTCTATCTCTCTCTCTGTCGCTCTGATCCGTTGATCCTGCTTGCTGGATTGGGTGTGTCCTAAATTAGCGTTGTGCGTTTGGGAGGAGGCCTGTGGGACGTTTAAGCCCTTATTAAAATCCTCCATCACATGAAGTAAAAGGCAAGAGGTGTAGGTGTGTGTGATTATTAATTCCGACACACATTTCATCAGGATCAGATTAGGGACTAGTAGACTAGTCATTCAACAACAGACTTGTTGATCAGTAACTATTGAGTTTTTTGGGATTTGACTTCTTCAGCATTTATTTTAGCTTTGATATTTACAGGTGTCATTTCTGAATTACATTCAGTTTGAGTGAGTCAACTGTGACCTGTTTGGCCAACCAATGGCAGACGAGGGGAGTGTTTGAACTGTTCAGGTTGCTAACATGTTGTGATTAAAGTACACTTAATTTTAGTTATCATAATTGCTGTTATTGTTATTTGTTACTAATATGACATTGTATTCAATGGACCCTTTTCACAGACTGACGTTTTTCCACAGTTAATAACATTGTAAATCTAGCTAAGTTTTTTATATTTTCATTTTTTTTTTAATGATGTACATTTTATAACACTATACTTTGTTTTATATTACCTTGGCATTTTTTTTTTTTTTTTTTGTCAGAAAACCGTTTGTGTGGGTGTTTCTAATTCAACGGCAAATTTGACATCTTTCTCATATCTGACCAACAATCTCTCTCTCTATATTTGTTTCCTCATTCGGAAAGTCATAGAAATGCTGCCGTGGATTATTATTTTTTTGGCAGTGGCTATTTGCATATTAGTGCAAATAGCAATAGATTCTATATTACACAGGATTTTCTGCTTACTTATTGCAAATACTGGCAATTATTTGCACCTCAGTATTGTAAATTATAAAACATTATGCAATAATGATGTATTGAGTGTAAATTTATAATTTTAATTCAAATTATTAAATGGATGCCACCTTATTAGGACAAAAAGCCCTCCCTAGACCTACCCTAACACTACCTGATACTTTATTTTAAACTTTTCGATTATTTCCTTCATTTTTATTGAAAATAAATGCCTTTCTGATGTGATATGAAATTTGAAAAGGGCGAAAAAAAATTTTTTTGCAAAAGGCGGATTCAAACTTGGGTCGATCACGTCAAAAAGACTATGCCACACGTTTTATCATTATGCCACTAGAGTTGATATGAATTCACTGAATTCAATGATGAACTGCCTTTAACTGAAAATGTAGTGTTTACTGTTGTTATTTTGCATTATTGACACACTGTTTTTCCTATTTAAAGGGGTGGTTGATTGCGATTTCACTTTTTTAACTTTAGTTAGAGTGTAATGTTGCTGTTTGAGCATAAACAATATGCTGTAAAGTAACGGCGCTGAAAGTTCAATGGAAACAGAGATATTGTCTTTTAAAGAAAAGTCTGTTTAATGCCTACAATTACGTCTGGAGCTTCTTCCCGGGTTGGTGACATCACAAACCCTGCAATTAACATAAACCCTGCCCCTGGGAACATGCAACAAAGAGGGCGAGGCTATGTTGCACGGCTTTAGGTAATGGTAAGGGGTTTGACGTTTCCGGACAACATGCAATACACGGTTAACGAATCACAATACACTGGGCCAGCTAACCAATCAGAGCCCATTGTGTATTTAGGAGGGAGTGGTATCATAGAAACAGGAAGTCAACCGGCCGTTCAAATTACAATGGAGACAGCGGCGTAGAATAAAGCTAAAATATATGAAAAATTAGGCCTTTTTTTTAAACGAAGCATTAAAGGGTTAGTTCACCTAAAAATGAAAATTCTGTCATTAATTACTCACCCTCATGTCGTTCCAAACCCGTAAGACCTTCATCCTTGGAACACACATTAAGATATTTCTGATGAAATCCGAGAGCTCTCTGACCCTGCATAGACAGCAACGCAACTGTAATGTTCCCAGACCCTAGAAACGTAGCAAGGACATCGTTAAAACAGTCCATGTGACATCAGAGGCTCAACTTCAGTTTTGCGAAGCTACGAGAATACTTTTTGTGCACAAATAAAACAAAAA
>NW_015558569.1:305420-308436 GCF_001515605.1 Sinocyclocheilus anshuiensis | reverse complement strand
GGCATTTTTTTTTTTTTTTTTGTCAGAAAACCGTTTGTGTGGGTGTTTCTAATTCAACGGCAAATTTGACATCTTTCTCATATCTGACCAACAATCTCTCTCTCTATATTTGTTTCCTCATTCGGAAAGTCATAGAAATGCTGCCGTGGATTATTATTTTTTTGGCAGTGGCTATTTGCATATTAGTGCAAATAGCAATAGATTCTATATTACACAGGATTTTCTGCTTACTTATTGCAAATACTGGCAATTATTTGCACCTCAGTATTGTAAATTATAAAACATTATGCAATAATGATGTATTGAGTGTAAATTTATAATTTTAATTCAAATTATTAAATGGATGCCACCTTATTAGGACAAAAAGCCCTCCCTAGACCTACCCTAACACTACCTGATACTTTATTTTAAACTTTTCGATTATTTCCTTCATTTTTATTGAAAATAAATGCCTTTCTGATGTGATATGAAATTTGAAAAGGGCGAAAAAAAATTTTTTTGCAAAAGGCGGATTCAAACTTGGGTCGATCACGTCAAAAAGACTATGCCACACGTTTTATCATTATGCCACTAGAGTTGATATGAATTCACTGAATTCAATGATGAACTGCCTTTAACTGAAAATGTAGTGTTTACTGTTGTTATTTTGCATTATTGACACACTGTTTTTCCTATTTAAAGGGGTGGTTGATTGCGATTTCACTTTTTTAACTTTAGTTAGAGTGTAATGTTGCTGTTTGAGCATAAACAATATGCTGTAAAGTAACGGCGCTGAAAGTTCAATGGAAACAGAGATATTGTCTTTTAAAGAAAAGTCTGTTTAATGCCTACAATTACGTCTGGAGCTTCTTCCCGGGTTGGTGACATCACAAACCCTGCAATTAACATAAACCCTGCCCCTGGGAACATGCAACAAAGAGGGCGAGGCTATGTTGCACGGCTTTAGGTAATGGTAAGGGGTTTGACGTTTCCGGACAACATGCAATACACGGTTAACGAATCACAATACACTGGGCCAGCTAACCAATCAGAGCCCATTGTGTATTTAGGAGGGAGTGGTATCATAGAAACAGGAAGTCAACCGGCCGTTCAAATTACAATGGAGACAGCGGCGTAGAATAAAGCTAAAATATATGAAAAATTAGGCCTTTTTTTTAAACGAAGCATTAAAGGGTTAGTTCACCTAAAAATGAAAATTCTGTCATTAATTACTCACCCTCATGTCGTTCCAAACCCGTAAGACCTTCATCCTTGGAACACACATTAAGATATTTCTGATGAAATCCGAGAGCTCTCTGACCCTTCCATAGACAGAACACAACCAGTGTTGTGCGTAACGCGTTACTGTAATTAAATTACTTATCCACTGAAAAAGTAAAGTAAGGGATTACTGTTAATTTTTAGGTAATTTAATTACAGTTACTTATAACGTACTTGCGTTTCATACTGGAAATAATTTTAATAGTTCTAAAATTAATATTAATTTTGAAATCTAAATCTATCGTCTAAAGGTAAAATTGTATGCAGCGTCTTTAACGCTCTGTGCACCGGTGCGTTCACATTTTCCTGATAACAGAGAAAAGAACCTAAAATACTCAGATACAGATAAGACTAAAATCAATAGAATCTAAAAAGGGTCTACATTTATTTGTGTACTCTGACAATAACAACAAAACATTGTGCTTTTGTAAAATAAACAAAAAAACAGGGTGCGCTTTCTGCCGTCTCGGTCTCCGTGAGCAACTTTCTACGCATCACAAAAATGAACCGAAACTTAGCGAATACTTGACACACAGACACGAGAAACATGTCTATAGAAAGCTTGAAGTGTATACATTTTTAAATGAACCAATTCAAATCGAAAACGAATATTCTCTGATAATGTAATCTGTAACTGTAATGTTCCCAGACTGGATGAGGAGACGAATTGTTGAATAAAGTCGTTATTTTTGTTTTCTTTGCGCACAAAGTATTCTCGTAGCTTTATAATATTACGGTTGAGCCGCTGATGACACATGGATTATTTTAACGATGCTATGTTTCTGAGTCTTGATGGTGTTCGGATGCTTGCTGTCTATGGAGGCTCAGAGAGCGCTCGGATTTCATCAGAAATATCTTCAGTTGTGTTCTGAAGATGAACGAAGCTCTTACGGGTTTGGAACGACATGAGGGCGAGTCATTAATGACAGAATTTTCATTTTTGGGTGAACTATCCCTTTAAGTCATGTTACACTGCACCTCATAAACAAAATCATGCCTAGAAAAAAAGCAGTCAACCACCCCTTTAATACTGTAAAGCTGCTTTGACACAATCTGTATTGTTAAAAGCGCTATATTAATAAAGGTGAGTTGACAGCTGTTTCACTCTGCCTGCAGGTGGCGATGTCTCCAGGAGAGGACGGTCTAATCGGGATCCCCTTCCCGGAGCACAGCAACGAGCTGCTGTCTCGTCTCAATGCCCAGCGGCGGACCGGGCTGCTCTGCGACCTCACGCTGACGTCACATGGCGCACGCTACCCCACGCACCGCTCCGTCATGGCCGCGGTCAGCCTGTACTTCCGGCGTCTGTTCGGGGCGGAGGAGGGCGAGGATGGAGACGAGGGCGTGGGCGACAGCTGCAGTGTCTGTCAGCTGGACTGTGTGTCTCCTGACGCTCTGGCCGCGCTGCTGGAGTTCGCCTACACCGCCACGCTGACCATCCGCAGCTCGGGCATGCGCGAGGTCCTGAAGGGCGCGCAGCTGCTGGGGATCCAGTGCGTGGCCGACGCATGCCGAGACATCCTGGGCGAGACGGGTAGGCATGGAACCATTACTGGTTTGACGATAAATCATGATAAAATTCCTCATGGTTAGTATTACCTTTCATATGTGACCCTGGACCACAAAACCAGTCATAAGGGTCCGTTTTTTGAAATTGAGATTTATGTATCATCTGAACGCTGAATAAATAAGCTTTCCATTGATGTATGGTTTGTTAGGATAGGACAATATTTGAAAATCTGGAATCTGAGGGTGC
>NW_015558569.1:294437-305364 GCF_001515605.1 Sinocyclocheilus anshuiensis | reverse complement strand
TATTGAGAAAATCATCTTTAAAGTTGTCCAAATGAAGTTCTTAGCAATGCATATTACTAATCAAAAATTAAGTTTTGATATGTTTACAGTAGGACACTTACAAAATATCTTCATGGAACATGATCTTTACTTAATATCCTAATGATTTTTGGCATAAAAGAGAAATGTATAATTTTGACCCATACAATGTATTGTTGGCTATTGCTACAAATACACCTGTGCTGCTTATGACTGCTTTTGTGCTGCAGGGTCACATATTTGAATTATTATTAAAACTAGGGGTGTGCGATATATATATATCGTAATTGTTGTTTTAACGATGTGCGATTTGACATTGAGTAAATCGCAAAAACCAAACAAAACACACCTACAGAGTGCACGCATGCACGACTACTAGTGCACGTGCGCATTTAGAGTGCGTTCTTTCACTGCATGATTCAGTCTATTAAATTGCATTTAGAATTATCACAAAGTTCAAGATATGCGGACAGAAAATGTATATATTTATATCATTTCATTTAGTTAATATCACATGAAGAGTGCCATTTTTTTCTTAAATAAGCATGATTACAAATGTGATATTGATTTTATACAACAGTGCAATAAACATTAAGTTAAATATTAAGAGACTTATGTTTTAGACACTATATTGGCTGTTTTTGCTCTCTTTCTCCAACAAAAATAATTCCAAACACAGCCACAGCACTGTTTTGTGTCTCTGAGCAACATGATGGTGATTCGTTCCTGAATGAATCAACCGTTTAAATGATTCGGTTCAATCACAATTCTCACTTATTTATTACTTTTTCAGACTCCCTTATTAACAGTGACATGCTGCCACCTACTGGCGGTTTTAATTTCACATTAAAGTTTCTTTTTATTATTTAAATAAATTCAAATAACAGTATTCCACGTTTTATGTTTAAAATATCAAAACATTATTTATGTATTTGTTACTTCAGTTTAAAGCGTTCCATGTCCCTCAGAGCTGCATTAAACAGAGTGTAAACACATCTAAATGCCAGTTCAGATGCAGCCTCTGCAAAGATTAATTTTGTTGATACTAATTTAATTTGCTTGTTAACAGCCCAAATGTCCTATTATTCTAATTCACTGTAAAAATATGACTCAAAAGATGCACACTTTTAGGACAAAATGGCTTTATAAAGGTAAAAATGCCCATAAAAGGGTAAAAATCTATTTAAACTTTTTGGAAAAGATTAATTTCTCTCAGTGTGATCTGACCACACACAGAATATGAAGAATATCAAAAACTTTAGGAGTCAGCTGTCCACGGTAGTCTTAACACACTCAGCAAAATATCGTCTAATTATTGAAAAAATCCCAGAAAATATTGAGATGTTATTTTTTGTCAATATCACACACCCCTAATTAAAACCATGTTTGATTACCGTGATTTGAACAACTCAGGATAAATAAATACTATTCAGCATAAAGCACAGTTTTCAGTAACAGCAGCAGAGTAGTTTAGTTTCAAGTGAAAACATGGAGGAAAAACTGCGAGGTTTTAAACGAGTGCTGAGGGAATTATACAAATGAATATATGAATGAATGAATTATGTGAATGTACCTCTGAAGGTTCTGACTGTCTTCAGAAAAGATTGGATGGCATTTTGTTTTCATCTTCGCTTCATGTAATAGCTAATAAACTAGTGTTCTTTACGGGAAACAGCTGTAATTCTGCTGCTCCATGAGCGCCCCCTGCTGTCAGAGAGTGGATTTACAGAGACTCACATTCAGCCTGTGTGCATCTTCTGTCTGGACAAAAAACTGACTGAATCTGCATGCCCTGCTGTAATTTATGACCGGTTGATGAAAAACATGCTTATGTGGATTATACGCATTCAAACAATTCGGAAAAGGTGTTTAGAAATGGAGCAGATACAATTCATATCATCATTTATTAATCAGTTATCATTTTGACTTAACCCCTTTCTTTATTTAAAGGCTGAAATGCGAGCTTTACCATTTTATGAAACTTTATTTGAACATTTCTTACATGTTATTAGATAAACTGTTGTCGTTTAAAATCCGGACATCATTGGTAATGTTGTTGTTTTAGTGTTTATGCAAACAAAAAGTAATTTTATTTGTTGTTTGTTGATTTTAAATATAAAACTTGGTGAAACGGTTTATGTGTCAGTACTCCTTGAACATTTCCAGCAGATTTTAACAACACCGTGATAAGAAATGTTCATACCGTTGCATCTCTAGAGACGGGCGAGGATCCGGCGGAGGAGGCTGTGAGGCCGGCGTCCCGACGCAAGCAGGACCGCTGCTCCGTGGCCCGAGCCGTGTCTCCCGTGAGGCCGGTGTGGAGGAGTCCAACGGCGCCGGATACGCCCGAATGTGGGCTGCTTCCCGCACAAGGACCCCCGGGGCTGCTGGTGAACGGAGGCTCGCACTGGCTGCAGGAGTTCACGCACAGACCCGAAGACACGCCCTCGGAGGAGGAGGAGTCTGGAGCGCAGGGGCGGGCCACGCCCCAACTCGGCCAATCACAGGGCGATGGTGCAGGAGGCGGAGCAATGGCCGGAAGCGGCAGGAAGAGGAAGTCTCAGACGCCTCAGCAGTGTCCCGTCTGTCAGAAGATCATCCACGGGGCGGGAAAGCTGCCACGGCACATGAGGACACACACGGGAGAGAAACCGTTCCAGTGCTCGGCCTGCGGCGTCCGCTTCACACGGTACGGTCCGGTCTAGCCAAGGTTTTACATTTGTGACCAAAATGAGTCTACATTTGTGAGGAAAAATGACTGAGCTACAGCCGTTTGAAGAAAAATCGAGTTAAAGTTTTCTGAGGTTCCAAAACAAAATCACCCAGCAACGCTGCATCTTTTCCTCCAGTTCTTTTCTAATCACAATATAGCTATTTTTTATTTTATTTTTGTTATTATAAATGGTGACCCTGGAGCACAAAACCAGTCATAAGGGTCAGTTTTTGAGCAATTTAGATTTATGCATCATCTGAAAGCTGAATAAATAAGCTTCCATTGATGTATGGTTTGTTAGGATAGGACAATATTTGAAAATCTGGAATCTGAGGGTGCAAAAAAATCTAAATATTGAGAAAATCATCTTTAAAGTTGTTCAAATGAAGTTCTTAGCAATGCATATTACTAATCAAAAATTAAGTTTTGATATATTTACGGTAGGACATTTACAAAATATCTTCATGGAACATGATCTTTATTTAATATCCTAATGATTTTTGGCATAAAAGAAAAATGTATAATTTTGACCCATACAATGTATTGCTGGCTATTGCTACAAATATACCTGTGGTGCTTAGGTCCAGGGTCACAAATAGGAACAGATGCAAAAAAGTATACAAATATAAGAAACAAATAATGCATTACCGTTTTAATTTTACATTTAAACAAAAGCATTTAAATAAGAAAACAAATGATCAAATGCAAAAATCCATTTAGTGTGCTCATTACAAATAAATTGATTATTGAAACTACAGAAGCAGTTCAAGCGAGTGCAGCGAGTGATTCCCTCTTCTCTTTTATTGTTAGATTAACGTTAATGAGACAGACAGCTGATATTAAGACTTACACCGTGTCCTAACTACACTCGACGTGAAATCAGAATCATAAAGAGCTTATTACCAAGTATGTTTACACACACAAGTAATTTGACTTGAGCTTCCAGTGCAGAAGAAAGTACAGACATAGTGCAGACATACATAGGAATGGAATATAACACTAATATAAGAAAAACAGAAAATTAAATAATACACAGAAGTATAGAAGGAAACAATTGTTATTGTTTGAATGAATGTTCAGATATGTTGTTTACAAGTGTGCAGTTTACAAATGTACAAATTTGGGATTCCATGTAGCTACAAATATGTTTAAACATGTCAGTTGTGACGGACAGTGTATAGTTGTTTTAATTGTTCAGGCTAAATATAGCAGATGGAAGAGAGCGTGTGAGGGGTCCAGAGTGATTTTCTGAGCCCTTTTCCTCACTCTGGAGGCGTAGAGATCTTGGAGGTTGTGCAGAGGGGCACCAATAATCCTCATGTGATAAAAGGTATCTTTTCCATGTTAATTGGAGTTATTAATTTCTCATCTCAGGAACGACAAGCTGAAGATCCACATGCGGAAGCACACGGGCGAGCGGCCGTATCCGTGTCCCAGCTGCCCCGCGCGGTTCCTGCACTCCTACGACCTGAAGAACCATCTCTCGCTGCACAGCGGGGACCGGCCCTTCGAGTGTCCGCTGTGCCACAAGGCTTTCGCCCGCGAGGACCATCTGCAGCGCCACAGGAAGGGCCACAGCTGCCTGGAGCTCCGCATGCGCCGCCCGCGCCGCCCCACCGGCCCCCAACACAGCGGGTCCTTCGTCCAGATCCTGGAGGGCCACAGCGTCCCCGTCCCCCTGCTGCCAGGGGCCCGCATGCCCTATCCGGAGCTGCTGTGGCGGGCGGTTCCCGCGCCGGCGGGAAAAGCCCTGGAGAAAGCTGAAGGAGGCGCGTCTCCGCATGGAAGCGCATCGGTCGCGCATCGAACCTGGGAGGAGGAAGAGGAGGAGCAGGATGCTGCTGGGGAGGAGGAAGAGTGACCACGCCTACCTGTGTGTGTGTGAGTGTGTATGAGTGAGTGTGAGTGTGTATGAGTGTGTATGAGTGAGAGTGTGTGTGTGTGTGAGTGTGTGTGTGTGTGTGTGTGTGTGTGTGTGTGTGTGTGTGTGAGTGTGTGTGTGTATGAGTGTGAGTCCCCAGGTGAAAAAAAGTGCACTTCCATAATAATGTACTCAAAGTGCTCTATTTCTGTGCACTAATTTTGTACTTAATACACTAAAAGTGATTCTTTAATACTTCTTAAAGGGATAGTTCACCCATAAATGAATATTCTGTCATTTTAATACATTTCAAGTCTACGTTATAAATCGTTCTCGATTTATTGCCCAGCCCTAATCGGAGTACTTTAGATCGGTCATGGGCCCGGGGTCTCACCTGGTTGCCTGCTGACGGGAACATTGCCCAAAGTTACCCCGTGTGTCATCAGCCTTGAAGTCTTAGTTAGTTCAGCCATAAATGAATATTCTGTCATTAATGACTCGCCCTCATGTCGTTCCAAACCCGTAAGAGCTTCGTTCATCTTCAGAACACAACTGAAGATATTTCTGATGAAAGCCGAGCGCTCTCTGAGCCTCCATAGACAGCAAGCATCCGAACACCATCAAGACTCAGAAACATAGCATCGGTAAAATAATCCTCCGCGTCACCCTATATTTTGGAGAGCATCACATACATAAACAACCTACACATGTACGCGGATACATTGTTTACGTTCAGATCAAAGCGTCAGTGACGTAAACAATGTATCCAATGTACGTATGTGATGCTCTCCAAAATATAGGGTGACGCGGAGGATTATTTTACCGATGCTATGTTTCTGAGTCTTGATGGTGTTCGGATGCTTGCTGTCTATGGAGGCTCAGAGAGCGCTCGGCTTTCATCAGAAATATCTTCAGTTGTGTTCTGAAGATGAACGAAGCTCTTACGGGTTTGGAACGACATGAGGGCGAGTCATTAATGACAGAATATTCATTTATGGGTGAACTATCCCTTTAAGAAGTACTAAAGAATCACTTTTAGTGTATGAAGTACAAAGTTAGTGCGTGATAACAGAGCACATTAAGTACGTGATGGAAGTGCACTTTCTTTAACCCGGGTGAGTCCTGTAGTCTTCTGTTTCTGGTGGAGCTCCTGGAGAATCGGCAGGGTTCTGCTCGCTCGATCTGATTGGTTTCTGTGGTTCTTGTATGAATCCAAATCGACTGCTTTTGGAGCTCCGTCTCGCTTTGTTAATGTTCTGTTAGGCCGGTGATGTTCACGCTTTTTTTCCAAATTTGAACCGGAGCGAGTGCTTGAACAAACCTGATTTAAAACACACAATGAGAACGCGAAAGCATGTCGCCACCTACAGGCGAGCATCGTGAAGGTGAATCTTCTGTATAATTTACCGTAGCTGCTCTGAAATTTAGCCTTTTCTCAATTAAATGAGTTTGGAATTATTTTCAAATGATAAAATTTACTTTCATACCAAAGATTATTGGTTAGTTTGGACTTGAGATGTATTTTTATTAGATATTTAAATGTCTTCAAATGGAGCAGGTCTCAGTTCTCGCACGTTATAAAAGGCTTTCTGCGTTTAAACGCTCGGATGGAGACACAGAGCGTGGGCCTCCGGGATCTTAATGTTTACGTTTATGTTTGTGAACGCGCTCGAGAACTTTTCAGAAGGGGTCTAGTTTTCTTTAAAAAAAGAGCAAAGAAATGGCAGGATGGAGAGTTCTTTTGTATACTATTCTATTTATTTATTGGTGGGTTTGATATTTATTGTGACTTTCCTGGTTTGAGGCGCTTGGGTTATTCTGCATCTTCTCTTTCCTGCGAAGCGTCCTTCTCGGAGCGACTCCTGGAGCCTGGTCTGGGATGGGAAAGCCTCAGGTAGATGATCTCTGGTCAGATCGCTCAGGTGCTGTAGAGAACTGAGGCTCAGACGTCCTCTGCTTGCAAGTTTTGCACATGAATTTCTGAGTTAAATTGCAATCCAGCACGGAACAGACCGAAAGAAACGAGGAGGAGGAGGAGTCTTGCCTTTTTTTGGAGCAAATGCATATCTGAGATATTTTTGAAAAGAAAAAGAATATTTGCATTATATGAAAAATGAGTAATCAGTGACGTTTGTAACTATAGCTTTAGCCGGCTTCATTCACTGCAGGAGCTTTGGGCGATCTGTAATCTATCCGAGACGCTCGCGATCGATTATGGGATGCATTTCGTTTCGTCTGGTGTGTTACTGTTCGTCTGACTGCAGGGAGACTACCCAAAGAGGTTTATTTGCACTAAAACGGGATCTTTGTGTTGTGAAATATTAGTCTCCACTTATGATTGTAAAACCTCAATTCCTTCAAAAACTCTTTGCGTCTTGAATATTAAGTACTTTGCTGAAGTTCTGATTTTTTTCTTTTTATGTAAAAAGGTCAAGCTGCCTTAGTTTGTTTTCTTTTTTTGCAACTATTCTCAGGAAATCTTGAGCCATGCACTAAGTGGATATGCAAAATATTAATTTATTGTAAATATTTGTGCTTGGAAATATGAACGCCCTGTTATTACGTAGTTTCTTTACACCTGTCTCTTAAAATGAGTTGTTTATGCATTGAATCCGAGTTGTTTTATATCAAAAGCAAAGGTTTGATTGTGTGTGGGGTGAAAGCCTTTAATCAGGGATCTGTGTTGTGTTCATAGAATGAAATCTTTCTCAGCGATGGCAAATCATTTCCCATATTGTACAAATAAAGAGCAAATAAACCAAGATTTCTGTATGAATTGACTGCTGCATCCTGCTGGTTCTTTCATTTGTGACCGAGCTTGGTGTTTTTATCTTTTGTGGTGAATGTGTGTGCGCTGCACGTGCGCCTGCCGGTGACGTCACCGCGCTCATTAATATTCATGACCGACGGCTTTTGATTGGATTCCACGAAAACTCTTGGATTAATATCAAAGTATCGAAGACATTGCGTAGGTGAGTGCTAAACAAAATTATTTTTGTCAGAACGGTCAACAATAGAGCCTAATATTCCATAATAACCTACAATACAGTAATGCTGCTTAATAAAAAAAAAGCAAAAAGCATCAAAAGCAGCCAGATTAATGAGCAGTTTTAAAACGAGCCTTTTTTTTTTTTAGAAAGATTAGGTTAAGGTTTTAGCTCCATCTGCTGGAGACACGTGCTCAAACATCGAGGAAACGACAGAGAGATGTTTGTGTGGTTTTTACTGCGGGATGACCTTATTCGAGATCAATCCCTAAAATAACGCGATCCGTCACTATTTATTTATTAGAAAATGATGGAAAAATTAATAATTGTATTTATAATGTAGCTAATATAATAAATACGCATTAGTTTTTGTTTTTATTAAACGTCAATAAACACAGTCAAAGTACGGTTAGGACTACAATAATACACATGAAAACATAAAACGCACACACAAAAAATAATATGTATACAAAATACACAGAAGATCACAGTGCGTTTGACGACATTTGTGAGGGGTTTTGTCATAAGATTCTGCGCATGCGCGACGGTAGCGGAAGTGACGCAGCTTGCTGTGTTTCCGTTGGCTGGTCTGTCTGTTGGAGCGTCAGAAGCGGATCGGTTCGGTTCGGTTCGGTTCGGTTTGGTTCGTCGTAATCAGAAGCATAAACTCCCCGCATCAGATGTCGTTCGGTGTCCCGCACAGCGGCGGGTAAGTTAAGTGTGCGTTCGGTCGCGCTCTGCGGCGGGAAACGCGTCTGACGCGCCGGTAATGGCGGACGTTACATAACAACAACAACAACAAGAAGCAGAAACACCGATATAACCAGATATCAGATCACCACACCTCATATAAACCGCGTCTGATCCGTTTTTACTGCATATACTAGTGTTCTAAGAGGTTTGCACAGTACTACACACACACAAACTTTTAAAGTATTTACTGTTTGTGGTCAGTTGGTGTTCTGAAATATTTCATGTCAGATATATTTTCTGTAGACGTGGTTTGTTATTTTAAATAAACTGCTTTCAATGAATCTGTCAAAGTGTTTCACAAATCAATTGAATGTGCATCTCTATCACTGATGATGAGGTTATGGAAGTTGATTCATTAATTGTGAGATGGGTTAGTTTGGTTCTGATGATGATGATTTACAGCTCAATGAAATGAACTAACACACTCTCTGTTAGATTGAGGTGAATGTGTTGATCAGACAGATGATGATGATGATGAAGGATAATGTGTGGTTGTGTCTGTCAGCCGGCGCAGTAAATGGGACCAGGCCGGTCCGGGGTCGTCTGGAGCTGATGGAGGTTCTGCTCCGACTGGAGCTCTGGACGCTGCTGCCGCCGTCGCTGCCAAGATCAACGCCATGCTGGTGGCCAAAGGCAAACTCAAGCCGTCTCAGATCAGCAGCGCTGCTGCCGCCGATAAAGTCAGTTGCATGTGTAATACACTACAGAAGTCTGCATTCATTTTATTGAACACACACACACTCACACTCACACACACACACACAAACTCACTCTCACACACACACACACACACACACACACACACTCACTCACTCACTCACTCACTCACACACTCACTCACTCACTCCCTCACTCACTCACTCACTCACTCACTCACTCACACACTCACTCACTCACTCCCTCACTCACTCACTCACTCACTCACTCACTCACACACTCACTCACTCACTCCCTCACTCACTCACTCACTCACTCACTCACTCACACACTCACTCACTCACTCCCTCACTCACTCACTCACTCACTCACTCACTCACACACTCACTCACTCACTCCCTCACTCACTCACTCACTCACTCACTCACTCACACACTCACTCACTCACTCCCTCACTCACTCACTCACTCACTCACTCACTCACACACTCACTCACTCACTCCCTCACTCACTCACTCACTCACTCACTCACTCACACACTCACTCACTCACTCCCTCACTCACTCACTCACTCACTCACTCACTCACACACTCACTCACTCACTCCCTCACTCACTCACTCACTCACTCACTCACTCACACACTCACTCACTCACTCCCTCACTCACTCACTCACTCACTCACTCACTCACACACTCACTCACTCACTCCCTCACTCACTCACTCACTCACTCACTCACTCACACACTCACTCACTCACTCCCTCACTCACTCACTCACTCACTCACTCACTCACACACACTCATAGACACACACACTCACACAAACTCACTCACACACACTCACAAAAACACACTCACACAGACACACCCTCATACACACACACTCATACACACACACACACACAAACTCACTCACACACACACTCATAGACACTCACTCACTCACTCACTCACTCACTCACACACTCACTCACTCACTCCCTCACTCACTCACTCACTCACACACACACACACACACTCATACACACACACACACACAAACTCACTCACGCACGCTTCCAAATGAATTTACTGCAGTAGTGAGTGAGTGAATGAATGAAGACAACATTCCAGAAATAAGTTTCTCAGCATATTTCAGACAATACTGTGAAACTTCGCATTATTTCTATTGAAAATATAGTTTTTGTTTTTACAATGTTATATTTTCGCTGTTTTCAGCAGATCATTGTTTCTCACAGTGTCATATCATGAGAATCAGTCTCTGACACACAAATCATGGTTCATTTTATATTATTGATGTTTTGATTATGATTGTCTTTTTTAATGTTCTACACTTCTGATAATAATTGTTACACTGAGGGGAAAGTTTTTAGTGGGCAGTTTGATTAGAATCGAATCTAATTGCATGTATTTGGTGCTCATTGAGTGGGGATTTTGTATCCCGTGTTGTATTCAGGGTTATTTACATCATATTTATATCCTAATATTTATTATTATTTTGAATTAGATTTTCTTTTTATGTTTTTATTTGAATTTATGATTTTTAAGTATTTTTATGCCATGCTTTTAATATTTTTTGTACTTTTTTAATATTTTGATTTAGTTTTAAGCTATTTTTATTTCAGTTTTAGTAGGCAAGGCAACATTTCTGATTTTCTGTTTTTTTTTTTCAGTAAATATTTATTGCAGCTTTATATGAATTATTGAAAAGCATCTTTGTTGCTGTGACGGCGTCTGTATGTGTGCAGCTTAACTGTGGAACAGAAACACTGCACAATAGAACAAACACTGCAATGTGAATGAATGAGGAATCAAACACACATGTAGTGTGAATATGAGGAGGAAGCATGCATGAATAATTACACACGAGACGTGTGTGTGTGTGTGTGTGTGTGTGTGTGTGTGTGTGTGTGTGTGTGTGTGTGTGTGTGTGTGT
>NW_015558569.1:293055-293898 GCF_001515605.1 Sinocyclocheilus anshuiensis | reverse complement strand
GTCGCTCATTATCAATTACTCCACCGGCCTCGCTCCGTTCCCACGGCTCTCAGCCCCGCCCCTCTCGTCACAGCCGGTATCAAATTTTCATGTTGCGGTTAATTGCTAATGCTTTTATCATGGTATACGGTATTATCACGATATTGAAATTTTGTTTAAAAAAAGTCCTGTCATAATACAGTATAACAGGTTTAATAACTTTTTTCTTATAACAAATATAACTGAACATTTACACTACAATAAAGCAATACTCAAAAAATGTATAAAGTTAAAACTTTTACACAGGTTCAAGTGCAAAAGAATGAGAAAGACCAATAGGTATCACTTTACAATAAGACCTCATTAGTTCTTTGTTGCTGTGACGGTGACTGTGGAAACAGTGGAAACACTGCACAGTAAAACAAACAATGTGAATGAATGATGAATCAAGGACTAACAAACAGTGTGAATATGAGGAGGAAACATGCATGAATAATTACACACAGGACACGTGTGTGTGTGTGTGTGTGTGTGTGTGTGTGTGTGTAGGTGGCAGGTGTTGGTGGTAATAAGGTGAAAGATGATCTGGTGGTGGCTGAGGTGGAGATTAACGACGTCCCGCTAACCTGTCGGAATCTGCTGACCCGCGGACAGACTCAAGACGAGGTCAGACCCGTCTGTGTGTCTGTGTGTCTGTGTCTCTGTGTGTGTGTCTGTGTGTGTGTGTGTCTCTCTGTGTGTGTCTCTCTGTGTGTGTGTCTCTGTGTGTCTGAGAGTGTGTGTGTGTGTGTGTGTGTCTCTGTGTGTCTGAGTGTGTGTCTGTCTGTGTCTGTGTGTCTGTCTGTCTGTCTGTGTCTGTGTGTC
>NW_015558569.1:287502-289663 GCF_001515605.1 Sinocyclocheilus anshuiensis | reverse complement strand
CTCCCTAGTTATAACGCGTTGCTATGGGTTGCGTCTTTCTTTGGATTTGACTGACAGACTGGCATTCTGACACCGCAAGCTTCATGCTTTCTAACCTTTTCTAACCTTTTTCATTTTATGTTGCAATTATTCTGCTTATTGTACATGTAGCTAAAATACAAGATGTTTAAATAATTAGTCCCATATTCATAATTGTGACCACACAGTCTGTTTACAATGTCTACTATTGTAACATTACATCTACCTAGGGATATGCCGGTATCAAATTTTCATGTTGCGATTAATTGCTAATGCTTTTATCACGGTATACGGTGTTATCACGGTATTGCAATTTAGTTTTAAAAAAGTGCTGTCATAATACAGTATAACAGGCTTAATATATATTTTTCTTATAACAAAAATAACTGAACATTTAAATGCAATGAAGCAATACAGAAAAATGTATAAAGTTAAAAGTTTTACACAGATTAAAGTGCAAAAGAACTATAAAGACCAATAGGTATCACTTTACAATAAGACCTCATTAGTTAACCTTAGTTAATGCATTAACATTCACAATGAGCAATAGCTACATTTGCTACAGAATCTTTGTTAAAAATACAAGTCTTAGTTCATGTTAGCTCATTAAATAACACAGTTGCAACTTTAGATTTTAACAACGTGTTATTAAATATTGGAATACCTAAGATTAATGAATGTTCAGAAGAATTTTTCATTGGCAGTTTATGTTAACTAATGAATTAACTAATGTTAACTAATGAAGCCCTAATGTAAAGTGTGACCGAACAATAAAGAATCAAAACACTTTCAAACAATATCTAGGGCATGTTGTAGTCCAGATTAAAATGTAAAAAAAGTTTGAAAATAAATAGCCTATTAAGTCTAAATATTTAAGTATTTGGCGCTGTGATGAACATCATAGCAAATACACAAATCTGAATGGCTGTTTAAATCATTTAAATACGTTTCAGACGTAAGAGACAGAAAGAAACAAAGTAGCACAGCTGTTTTGTTTATGGGGTTTCCGGGGTAACGACTGCATTTCTGCAGTTCAGCACCACCTGCTGTCAGAGAGTGAAAGTGTTGTCCTCCAGAGCGTTTTGTTTACATCAGAGTGCGCACGCGTCTTTCATGCAGCATATGTTGTGTTGTGACCAGTTGATGGGAAACGTATTCTTAAAATGCATTCAAAATTCTGAATAATTTGTAATAAATAACTATTCTCTGTATTTTGAAGTGCCCGCAATAACAATATCGTGCATGTTCATTATCGTGATATATGGCATTACTGAATACGGGCAGATGTGTATATTCCACACAGATCAGCAGAGTGAGCGGCGCTGCCGTGTCCACCAGAGGACGCTTCATGACAGCGGAGGAGAAGAGCAAAGCACTGCCCAGGTCTGTCGTCACGTTCATCTGTTTCTGTTGATTAGTTTGACAGGAAATGTTCTATGATGAATATAAATGCTAATGCATGACTCTCTGATGTTTCTGCAGTGACCGTCCGCTCTATCTGCACGTCCAGGGACAAACCAGAGACTTAGTGGACAGTGAGTGATGTGACCGACGCTTCACTTCATTCTGTGTGTGTGTGTTTAACATTGCTGTGTGTGTGTGTGTTTGTGTGTGTTTAACATTGCTGTGAGTGTGTGTGTGTTTGTGTTTAACATTGCTGTGTGTGTGTGTGTGAGTGTGTGAGAGTGTGTATGTGTTGAACATTGCTGTGAGTGAGTGTGTGTGTGTGTGTGTGTGTGTGTGTGTATCTCTGTGTGTGTGTGTGTGTGTCAGATGCATTACGTACAGGACAAGCTGTTTGTGGGTCTGGATCAGGCCGTGCAGGGCTTCTGTGTGAAGGAGCGAGTGGAGGGCCCCGGCTGCTCGTACCTGCAGCACATTCAGGCCGAAACCGGGGCCAAAGTCTTCCTGCGGGGCCGGGGGTCCGGCTGCTTGGAGCCCGCGTCCGGACGAGAGGCCTTCGAGCCCATGTACATCTACATCAGGTGTGTGTACGGATCTCACACACACTCACACACGCTCACACACAAACATGAACACACACACTCACACACACACTCACTCACACACACACGCATACACACTCACTCACACAAACACTCACACACACACTCGCACACGCACGCACACACTAGCGCTGGAT
>NW_015558569.1:280304-286891 GCF_001515605.1 Sinocyclocheilus anshuiensis | reverse complement strand
GACAAGATTCGCATTAAATATCGCATGCGATTTATCGTGCAGCCCTAACACACACACACACTCACACTCACACACGCACACACACTCACGCTCACACACGCACTCACACACGCACTCACACACACACACACACTCACGCTCACACACACACACACACGCACTCACACACGCACTCACACACACACACGAACACACGCACTCACACGCGCACACACACGCGCACACACACACACGCACTCACACACGCACTCACACACACAAACACGAACACACGCACGAACAAACTCACACAAACACTCACACACACACTCACACACACACACACACATTCACCAGCGTTCATGAGTTTCTCTGTTCCTCCAGTCACCCAAAACCAGAAGGACTTGCTGCTGCAAAAACCCTGTGTGAAAACCTCCTGCAGACCGTAAGAGCGTCTCACTCTCTGTCTCTGTCTGTTATCAGTTTATTGTGCTGCATGTGTTTATCTGAAGTGTTTGCAGTGTAGCTGATGCACACAATGAAAAATCTTTTTTTTTAGCTAATTTCAAAAAGTGAAACTTTCATATATTCTAGATTCCTTACATGTAAAGTAAAA
Source organism: Sinocyclocheilus anshuiensis (assembly GCF_001515605.1). NCBI lineage: Eukaryota > Metazoa > Chordata > Actinopteri > Cypriniformes > Cyprinidae > Sinocyclocheilus > Sinocyclocheilus anshuiensis. Next base: position 286,296 of record NW_015558569.1, on the reverse strand, counting down.
CATTTCAAAAGTTTTTTTTTTAGTTTTAATTTTGATGATTAGAGCTCATGAAAGTCAAAAATCCAGTATCTCAAAATATTAGAATATTTACATTTGAGTTTCATTAAATGACACCCTCCACAAAGAGGGTAAGTCACAGAAGGTCATTACTGAAAGTGGTGGCTTTTCACAGAGTGCTGTATCAAAGCATATTAAATGCAAAGTTGACTGGAAGGAAGAAATTGGGTAGGAAAAGGTGCACAAGCAACAGGGATGATGGCAAGCTTGAGAATACGGTCAAGCAAAGCCGATACACTTGGGAGAGCTTCACAAGGAGTGGACTGAAGCTGGAGTCAGTGGATCAAGAGTCACCACGCTCAGACGTCTTCAGGAAAACATCTGAAACAGAAACAGCGTCAGAAGCATCTCACCTGGGCTAAGCAGAAAAACAACTGGACTGTTGCTCAATGCTCCAAAGCCCTCTTTTCAGATGAAAGTAAATGTTGCGTTTCATTTGGAAATCAAGGTCTGAAGTCTGGAGGAAGACTGGAGAGGCACAGAATCCGAGCTGCTTGAAGTCCAGTGTGAAGTTTCTGAAGTCAGAGATGATTTGTGGAGCCATGACGTCTGCTGGTGTTGCTCCATTGTGTTTTATCAAGTCCAGAGTCAATGCAGCCGTCTAGCAGGAGGTTTTGGAGCACTTTATGCTTCCATCTGCTCACAAGCTTTATGGAGATGCTGATTTCCTTTTCCAGCAGGACTTTAGCACCTGCCCACAGTGACCATGATATTACTGTGCTTGATTGGCCAGCCAACATGCCTGACCTGAAGCCCATATGGAGTCTATGGGATATTTTCAAGAGAAAGATGAGAAACAGTGGATCCAAGCTGAAGCTCAATAATTTCTCAGCAGAGCCACAGGCGGATCGCTTCCATTCACTCCTCACTAATGCTGGAGTCTGTGCTGAATGAGCCCCGACCAAGTACTGAGTGCACAAATCAACATACTTTAAACAACTTGAACTTTTCTGTTTTGCAAATCCTTTTTGTGATTGATCTTAGGAAATATTCTAATATTTTGAGATACTGGATTTTTGACTTTCATGAGCTGTAAGCTCTAATCATCAAAATTAAAACAAAAAAAACTTTTGAAATGTTTTACTTTACATGTAATAAATCTAGAATATATGAAAGTTTCACTTTTTGAAATAAGCTACAAAAAAATTTGTAAATGTATTTTATTAATTCAATTTTATTTGTATATTTTCAGACTTAGTCATTTTAGGAGTTTTTCTCTTATTTCATCGTTTTTTATTCATATTTAGTTTTATTTAATGTTTATTTACTTTAGTGTTTCAGCTTTAAATCATTTTATTTCTATTAGTTGCCAAGGCAACATATTTTTTTTTTAATGGTTTGAGTTAACAGTAAGACTGAGTGTGTGTGTGTGTGTGTGTGTGTGTGTGTGTGTGTTTTGTTCTCTGGCAGGTTCATGCTGAGTATTCTCGATTCCTGAATCAGATGAGCAGTGTGATGCCCACACAGGGTAAAACACAGACACACACACACAAACATACACATTTACACACACACACACACATACACATTTACACACACACACACACAAACTTTTAAGAACTGTTAAAGTACATTTAAAGAATCCTTTATAGAATTTTTGTCTGAGTTGAAATTTATAGAATGTTTGTTTTCTATTATATTATATTTATGATATTATGTTGTTGAGCGTTTAATTTGTTGCTGCCATATAATAGCAGATGAAGCTGAAATGGCAAAAGGGGTCATGACATGAGAAATCAAATTTGCCTTGATCTTTTGGCTTATAAGAGGTCTTTGTAGCATTAAAACGTCCTGCAGGTTTCATAGCTTAAAAACGGCCTCCTCATTATAAACAAAGCATTTATTTAATCAAGCTCCGAAGACGGCTTGTTTGGGATTCGAGGGATAAGGTGATGTCATGGGGGCACAAACATTTGCATAAACATGCCCCCAGAGCAAGACATTGACCAATAGTCAGAGAATGAGGGTTGAAAATAATCATTTTTACACATTTTTTTTTTTTTGTGCAAAAAACTTTATTAACATTATAAGTAAACCTCAAGAAACATTTTAAAATGATAAAAAAGTCCATGTCATGACCCCTTTAAATGGACAAACCTTATGTAGTTTCTGAGACTCGCTGGGTTGATGATGTTCAGTGAGCGGCCTGTAGTTACTTTCCTCTGGACGCAGTTGGCAGTGATGATTATGCTGCTCTTCTCATCCTCTTTGCATCTTGTGAATATATATATATGTCATTTCTGACTTCTAACAAAAAACAGAACAATGTCTACAAGCTGCTGTGTTTATTTCTCCACCCGATGTGAACCTGAGAGGAGGAGATATACTGAGAAACTCAATTTTATTGGTCTATGTCAGTGCCCCTTTTCCTGACCTTCCTTTTGTTTGAGAAATGATCTAACTGAATGAAATACCTCGACATCTACAACTATTTGTGTCCTAAACGCTCATTTTTTTGGGTCGACAGATTATAAAAACGTAGTTCTGGGTTTTTTAGCTTGTTTGCTGTACACCTCGTCACACAGCAGCTTGTAGACATTGCTCTGTTTTTTGTTATAAGTCAGAAATGACACGGAGGCAGATTCCCGCAATACAGTCACTGAAGAGCGTTGGATTGTTCCCCCGGTGTGGGCGTGGCCTAAATGCGCTCTGTTTCTATTGGTTGTCATATGAGGTCATGTGAGCGGAGGCTCGTTTGGACTGATGGCTGTGTGTCTGTCAGCAGGATTCGTTCAGCCTCCTGCCGTTAACGGGATCCAGCCGCAGGCTCCGTATTACCCTCCCGCAGGCTTCCAGCCGTCCTACCCCGGCCCGGTCCCTCCGCCACAGCCCGTCGCTCCTCAGTATCCGCTGGCTCCTCTGGCTCCGGCCCCAGGCCCCGTCCCCACCGCACAGTATCCCATCACCCCCGCGCTCCCGAGCGTCCTGGCACAGGTACATTAATGTGCTTTTTTTCACAATATATTTCACCTATATCCCCATGCACCTGTTATTTCCTTTGGCAAAATTATATATATATGTATATATATATATATATATTCATTTGTCATTTTAAGAAGGCCTTGACATTGAAACGTAAGTGACACTCGACCTAAAACTAAAAACATAGAGATTCTGTTATCTTAAGATTATATTATATATCATAGCATCATATCATATTATTATATCAGATATCATAGCACTTGTATATCATTGCTCTTTTGTTGATTTGATTGCTTCTATTGTCCTCATTTGTAAGTCGCTTTGGATAAAAGCTTCTGCTTAATGACTAAACGTTTAGAAAATACATAGTTGACTTTAACACACTGTGGCCTTTCTGTTTAAATTAAATGATGTAATAATAATACATTTAAATCAATATTAAATTGAGATATTAATTTCTCTATTAACAAATGTGGCTTTATGGTGTTAAAAGCAGAAGAAAAATCGATGAACAACAGCCTGGTGCACGGTTTTGGTTTTTCTAAATGTTTATAAAGCAGGGGGCGTATTACAGAAACATCCTAACTTTAAAATCTTATTTTATCTGTTTGGTAATGTCAGTTAGGACCACATTGTGTTTACATTAATCTGGCGTCATAAAAGCATTCTGAGCCGAGGTGAAATTACAGACTCAGCCGAACACACAAGCGCTCTTCAGCTCTTCTTCATCAGTGTTTGAGTGAGCGGATAAAAACTAGAGTAGAGCGCCATCTGCTGTTAAAATATAAGCTCAGAACCCATTCCAGAGAGGACCGCCATGCATTCGGAAGATCGATCCACGAATCCACGTCGCAGCCCTAAGAAAGACACATTTTGTCTTTGTCTTCGTGAGTGAGCGAAGCTGAAAACTTACCAAATAGTATCGGCTTTGTGTTTTCTACCGAACTCATCAAAGTTTCCATTTCCATTAAAAGCTTGCCGGTTTTGTTTATCCAGTTTGTTGAGCTCATCAGCAGCTCCAGTGTTGGGTGCTTGGTGACAGACCTGAGACTGGATTGTTGAACTTGATGAAATTTAAGATTTTACCTAATGATAAGATAGGATTTTGTAAGATTAAGATTTGCTTCTGTAATACGAGTTTCAGAAAAATCCTAATTTAACGTATCATATTTTATAGGGATGTGACGATATCAAAATCTCACGGTACGATATTATTGTGATATTTAAAAAGAAAAAAAAAGACAAATGAAGAATTGGGGGAAAAAATTTAAAGTTTGTACATTTGACCCAAAACACAACTTTAAACACCTTTTATGCCTTTTAGAATAAAAAGTTAAAAACTACACTTTTTGCCCGGAAGACCTATCGTTTCATACCGCGATATCATCGAGACAGTTTTGATATCGCAATATTGATCATATCGTTACATCCCTAATATCTTAAGTGTGTTTACTATTGTCCTTCTGCATTATTGACACACTATTTTCCTGTTTGATACTGTAAAGCTGCTTTGACACCATCTGTATTGTTAAAAGCGCTGTATAAATAAAGGTGACTTGACTTGAGACCTGAGATGAGAAACATTCTGTAATATGCCCCAGATTTGAAAGATGAAGACCAGCATCCTGCACACCTCTACCTTCTCTGCAGGTAAAGTGTAATGTGTGAAGGCTGGTCTCAGTCCATCTGCTCAAGTGCTTGTCTCTGTCTGCAGACGCTGGCTCCGGCTCCGCAGAAACGGCGCTTCACGGAGGAGGTGCCAGACGAGACGGACCGCGGCCTGCTGGGATACCAGGTGAGCCCTCGCTCCGGACGCTGCGCTCGTCACCGTCTGCCTCTACTGTGTTTCTGCAGGTGCGTGCGCTCAGCGGCCTGTGGGCGGAGCCTGTAGTGAAGTGACCTTTGACCTCTGGGGTCATGATGAGCACCTGAAAGTGTTCGCAGTATATTTGTGATGAATGACCGCAGATGAAAGCTCAAACCCTAGTGAGCCGCCTAACTAGACAGCAGCATTGAGTAAAAGAGACACGCTCAGTACTGACAGTAGTATTAATATGCCATTAATCTAGCATGTGTCCTAATCAGTGAGACGCTAGTTTTATTAATCAGTGTCTATTTATATTATTATTATTTGCTTTTTTTTTTTTTTTACATAGTGTACATAGAATCTATAGTTATTTGCACTTAGTGTAAATAGCTGCTGCCTTTATTAATATCTATATGTAATGTTTTATTGTTGTTATTTTTTTTAGTTGAATTGGTCTGTGCTGTTAGCATACAGCAGCTCACTAGGGTTCCTGCAGTGAATGACGGGAGCTGCTCATGTGTTTGACTGTAAATGTGATTTTCCTCTTCTGTGTAGGTGTGTGTGTGTGTGTGTGTGTGTGTGTGATGATCAGACACTGATGCGTCTGTGTGTGTCTGTGTGTGTCTGTGAGTGTGTGTGTGTGTGTGTGTGTGTGTGAGAGATGATGAGTCACTGATGTGTGTGTGTATGTAAATGAGGGTGTGTGTTAATGCTGTTGTGTTTTTCTGCTCATAGCATGGACCCATTCATATGACTAATTTAGGTGCAGGCATCTCTGTGGGCAGCTCTGAGGCATCAGGACCCCCGTCTGCTGCTTCCTCAGGGCCTGTGAGAGAGAGAGACAGGTTAGACACACACACACACACACACACACACACACAGTGTCTGATCATCTCTCACACACACTCACACACACACATATCAGTGTCTGATCATCTCCCACACACACACACACAACAGTGTCTGATCATCTCTCAAACACACACACAACAGTGTCTGATCATCTCTCACACACACACACATCAGTGTCTGATCATCTCTCTCTCACACACTCACATACACACACACACATCAGTGTCTGATCATCTCCCACACACACACACACAACAGAGTCTGATCATCTCTCAAACACACACACAACAGTGTCTGATCATCTCTCACACACACACACAAGTATCTGAACATCTCCCATACACACACACACAC
>NW_015558569.1:272887-279917 GCF_001515605.1 Sinocyclocheilus anshuiensis | reverse complement strand
CCCACTCACACACACACACATCTGTGTCTCTTCATCTCTCTCACACACACACACACACATCAGTGTCTGATCATCTCCCACACACACACACAACAGTGTCTGATCATCTCTCTCACACACACACACAACAGTGTCTGATCATCTCTCACACACACACACACACAGACACACACACACACATCAGTGTGATCATCTCCCACACACACAACAGTGTCTGATCATCTCACACACACACAGACATCAGTGTCTGATCATCTCTCACACACTCACAGACACGCACACTCACAGACACACACACACATCAGTGTGATCATCTCCCACACACACAACAGTGTCTGATCATCTCACACACACACAGACATCAGTGTCTGATCATCTCTCACACACTCACAGACACGCACACTCACAGACACACACACACATCAGTGTGATCATCTCCCACACACACAACAGTGTCTGATCATCTCACACACACACAGACATCAGTGTCTGATCATCTCTCACACACTCACAGACACGCACACTCACAGACACACACACACATCAGTGTGATCATCTCCCACACACACAACAGTGTCTGATCATCTCACACACACACAGACATCAGTGTCTGATCATCTCTCACACACTCACAGACACGCACACTCACAGACACACACACACATCAGTGTGATCATCTCCCACACACACAACAGTGTCTGATCATCTCACACACACACAGACATCAGTGTCTGATCATCTCTCACACACTCACAGACACGCACACTCACAGACACACACACACATCAGTGTGATCATCTCCCACACACACAACAGTGTCTGATCATCTCACACACACACAGACATCAGTGTCTGATCATCTCTCACACACTCACAGACACGCACACTCACAGACACACACACACATCAGTGTGATCATCTCCCACACACACAACAGTGTCTGATCATCTCACACACACACAGACATCAGTGTCTGATCATCTCTCACACACTCACAGACACGCACACTCACAGACACACACACACATCAGTGTGATCATCTCCCACACACACAACAGTGTCTGATCATCTCACACACACACAGACATCAGTGTCTGATCATCTCTCACACACTCACAGACACGCACACTCACAGACACACACACACATCAGTGTGATCATCTCCCACACACACAACAGTGTCTGATCATCTCACACACACACAGACATCAGTGTCTGATCATCTCTCACACACTCACAGACACGCACACTCACAGACACACACACACATCAGTGTGATCATCTCCCACACACACAACAGTGTCTGATCATCTCACACACACACAGACATCAGTGTCTGATCATCTCTCACACACTCACAGACACGCACACTCACAGACACACACACACATCAGTGTGATCATCTCCCACACACACAACAGTGTCTGATCATCTCACACACACACAGACATCAGTGTCTGATCATCTCTCACACACTCACAGACACGCACACTCACAGACACACACACACATCAGTGTGATCATCTCCCACACACACAACAGTGTCTGATCATCTCACACACACACAGACATCAGTGTCTGATCATCTCTCACACACTCACAGACACGCACACTCACAGACACACACACACATCAGTGTGATCATCTCCCACACACACAACAGTGTCTGATCATCTCACACACACACAGACATCAGTGTCTGATCATCTCTCACACACTCACAGACACGCACACTCACAGACACACACACACATCAGTGTGATCATCTCCCACACACACAACAGTGTCTGATCATCTCACACACACACAGACATCAGTGTCTGATCATCTCTCACACACTCACAGACACGCACACTCACAGACACACACACACATCAGTGTGATCATCTCCCACACACACAACAGTGTCTGATCATCTCACACACACACAGACATCAGTGTCTGATCATCTCTCACACACTCACAGACACGCACACTCACAGACACACACACACATCAGTGTGATCATCTCCCACACACACAACAGTGTCTGATCATCTCACACACACACAGACATCAGTGTCTGATCATCTCTCACACACTCACAGACACGCACACTCACAGACACACACACACATCAGTGTGATCATCTCCCACACACACAACAGTGTCTGATCATCTCACACACACACAGACATCAGTGTCTGATCATCTCTCACACACTCACAGACACGCACACACATCAGTGTCTGATCATCTCCCACACACACAACAGTGTCTGATCATCTCTCACACACACACTCACAGACACACACACACGCATCAGTGTCTGATAATCGCTCTCACACACACACTGTCTGATCATCTCACACACACACACAGACATCAGTGTCTGATCATCTCTCACACACACACACACATCAGTGTCTGATCATCTCTCACACACTCACAGACACGCACGCACACACTCACAGACACACACACACACGCATCAGTGTCTGATCATCTCTCACACACTCACAGACACGCACGCACACACTCACAGACACACACACACACGCATCAGTGTCTGATCATCTCTCACACACACACACACACACACACACACAGAGCTGGGTAGATTACTTACAAATTGTAATCTGTTATTGATTCTAAATTACAAGACAGAAATTGTAGTTAGTAACATAATCCATCACGTTACACGATTTAGGTAATATTATCCGACTACTTTTAGATTTTCACCTAACTTGTTTATCACATTGATTTAAATAGTATAGTCTTACCAAATTGATATAAAAATGTGAAGAAAAAGAAAATATTCCATTCGTTCTTATTGACAATATGAAGTGTATTAAACGTTACATCATATCAAAGTCTCCCAAACTGGGGTTCATAAAGGAACTGCAGGGGTTCGTGAGTTTACTGAAAATCATAACAATGTCAAATTAAAATAAATAATTTTAAAATAACCGCAATCAAAATATAACGCATACTAAATACATTAAATATTCTGTTTGTTTACCTGCATGTCATGTGATCATTAACCAATGCCAGAGAACCGTGAACATGCAAATGTGATGCTAATTATTAACTTATTACCTTAAAATCTCAGGGGTCTTCAAATAATATCCAGTCAGTCTTCAGTGTCACATAATCCTTCAGAAATCATTCCAATATGTTGATTTATTATCAGTGCTGTTCTTTTTAGCTTTCTATTCATCAAAGAATCCTGAACAAAATGTCACCGGTCCCAAAAAACATTAAGCAGCGAAACGGTTTCCAACACTGGTAATAAATCAGTATATTAGAATGATTTCTGAAGGATCATATGACTCTGAAAACTGGAGTAACAGCTGATGAAAATTCTGATTTGCATCACTGAATTAAATAATATTTGAAAGTATATTAATTATGCATTATATATGTATATAACCCTTGACACGGAGAAAAACTCCTCACATGACCGCTACCGAACATAACCAAACAAATGCACATTGACGGATCATCTTCCGTAAACAAATGTATATTTCTGCAAGCGTAAATATTGTGAAAATATCAATATTAATTGTGTCTAGGCAAAGGCATTCCTCCTGGAACAGAGCTGTTCATTTCATACTCCGTGACCGCTTATTTACTGTGTAAATTACACATTGTATTTAATGTATAAGGTACATGTACAACAAACTGGTAATGTTTTAGTGGTATCATGTACTGTAATCAAATGTATATCTATATACTAGAGAGTATATCTAATCGAATCTATACCTGTGGAACCGTAGACAGCACACGCAGGTGTTCATCTAATAAAGATCTGTTTAATGCAGGACATGAATGCATTTATATTATGCATTATGCATATATATGTTCACACCAGCAGATAAAAACATTTATTTATAGAGCTGCAGTTTTGTTGCCTGTCACTTTAAATGCTGGAGCTCTTTAAAGCAGGATGGATTCTGATTGGCTGTCAATGTTTATATCCCTCATGTGCAGAAAAATGATTGATTATTGTTGTGTGTGTGTGTGTGTGTGTGTGTGTGTGTGTGTGTGTTCACATGACCGCTACCGAACATAACCAAACAAATGCACATTGACGGATCATCTTCCGTAAACAAATGTATATTTCTGCAAGCGTAAATATTGTGAAAATATCAATATTAATTGTGTCTAGGCAAAGGCATTCCTCCTGGAACAGAGCTGTTCATTTCATACTCCGTGACCGCTTATTTACTGTGTAAATTACACATTGTATTTAATGTATAAGGTACATGTACAACAAACTGGTAATGTTTTAGTGGTATCATGTACTGTAATCAAATGTATATCTATATACTAGAGAGTATATCTAATCGAATCTATACCTGTGGAACCGTAGACAGCACACGCAGGTGTTCATCTAATAAAGATCTGTTTAATGCAGGACATGAATGCATTTATATTATGCATTATGCATATATATGTTCACACCAGCAGATAAAAACATTTATTTATAGAGCTGCAGTTTTGTTGCCTGTCACTTTAAATGCTGGAGCTCTTTAAAGCAGGATGGATTCTGATTGGCTGTCAATGTTTATATCCCTCATGTGCAGAAAAATGATTGATTATTGTTGTGTGTGTGTGTGTGTGTGTGTGTGTGTGTGTGTGTGTGTGTGTGTCTGTGTGTTCGTGCAGCAGCAGACTCATGCCGCCTCCGTGTGCTCCGGGGCCAGTCGACGGTCCGAGAGCTCAGAAAGCAGACGAGAAGACGCCGGCGCCGAGCCTTCTGGGTAAGACAGCCGCTCACACAGCTAGCTCATAATCACTCACGCTGATGCTCTCTGCATGCAGATGTGAGGCTGCAGCGGCGGAGGACTGTACGCTAGCTACAGGTAAAGCTGAAGCGTCTCGCTTCCTCAGGAAATGACACGCTTCAGCTTCTCCGCCCCTCATTGGTCAGATGTGTTGAGTGAAGCTCCTCTCCCGAGCGGTGATGTCATCAGCCGTGTGGCTGCCACACTAACGGCCGTCTCTCTTGTGTTTTGTGTTCTCTCTCTTTCTCTGTGTTTTTTCCCTCTCTTTCATGTCTCCGGATCCTGCGGGGGTGGGGCCTGGATCCTCGACACCGCCTCCTGATTGGACGCCCCCCGATGACGTGTGGCTGTCGTCCAATCCCGCGTTTGATTAACTGTGCTGCTGTGGCGTGTTGTTTGTCTGTGTGTTTCTGGTCTCTCTCGTCAGAGCCGCAGGTGAAGCGCGCGCGGATGGGGCTCGTGGCGTATACTGGAGACTCCTCCGACGAAGAAGAGGATCATGGAGCCTTCAGAGCGGCCGGAGCCACAGGATGGACATACCGCTGCCCTTCATCACCGCCCACACGGCCCAAAACACAGACGCAGACGCAGCCCATGCCCTTCTGGATGGCACCGTAAACACACACACACACACACACACACACACACACATCATGTTCATGCCTCCTAAAGACTGTCCTGTGGGATTATGGGAGGATGGAAGAGCGATGGCCGCTCATGTGACACTGCAGGATCGCGTGTCTCATCACTCTGCTTTAGTTTCTCTTCATCAGTTTGATTTGTAATGTTACTTCTTCTGAGATGAATAAACACATGCATTGGCTCACACACCGTTTCCTGTTTAATCTCCTCCACACGTCCCTTAATAGTAGGGTTGGGAATCGAAAATCAATTCCAGTTCCTGAATCGGATACTTAAGGTCAGGAATCGGATACTTGTTGTAAAATTAAAATTTCAATTCCGGCTATCAATACATGTGTGCACATATCTTTATTAGGTGGTGAAAATGAGCTGTTAAAAATGTATTCGTCTTTGATTCATTCATTCATTCAAGAGATTCATTCAAAAGCACTGATTCATCCAGGAATGAAACGAGTAAATCTCGAGTGAGTAATTGAATCATTCCATTCATAACTTCCATGAGATTTTGTTTAGTTGTCTAATATTTTTTCTTCAGAATTGTGAGAGAAATACAACCTCCATTAAAAAAGAAGCGTGCTGCTCTATTTTGCACACAAACAGCTCTTAATCGAATCCAGTTTTTATGCAGACGGCTGATTTTTGTTCATGGTATTCAGCAGCAATTAAATGTTTTGCAAAAAAGAGACATATAAACATACAGACAATAAACATGTTTGATATCTAAATGTCTGACTTTTTTTTTTTTTTTTACCACATTGGAATCGAATGTTACGATCATAATCATATGTGTAAGCCAGGTTAAGGAGATGATTCATTAATAACATATAGTTTATGATTAATAACTAATCGTAAAGGTGTAATAATTGTTCTAGGTCAGAGATCCTCAAATCTGGCTCGTGAGATCCACTTTCCTGCAGAGTTGAGCTCCAACCCTGATCAAACTCAGCTACCTGTGATTTTCTAACGATCCTGAAGACATTGGTTAGCATGCTCCGGTGAGTTTGATTAGCATTCGAGCTAAACTCTGCAGGAAAGTGGATCTCGCGAGCCAGATTTGAGATCCCTGCTCTAGGTGAATAGTGAGCTCACATCACAGTGATAACGATAACGACAGAGGAACGATTTCACTGGAATCACTTTCAGAGTGAATTTTTCCAGCTGATGAGTGATAAAAACATTGACAGCCAATCAGAATCCACCCTGCTTTAAAGAGCATTTAAAGCAACAGATGACAAATTTGTAGTGCAAATACAATCAAATGTGTTCATTAGTTATCATTATGGTTATTGTTATTAGGGGCCAAGTACTGAAGTTGCATAGGCATCTATTGTGTGTTGTTCTTCCGTTCTGGGAGTCAGGCAGCCCATAGAACCATTTGGTAAAAAGTTGTGAAATTTGGCACACGGATAGAGCACAGTCTCAACACTAGCCATAGCAAATTTGGAGTCTCTAACTCAAACCCTCTAGCGCCACCAGCAGTTCAAAGTTGCACATATGTTTTAGGCTTGCCGCGATAGACGGTGCTGACGGTGATACCGGTGTTAAGCCGCAACACCGGTTACGTCACTTGCCCACCGCGGCACCGACCCCCACCGTCGTTTAGATTTTTTATAGTAATA
>NW_015558569.1:271364-271866 GCF_001515605.1 Sinocyclocheilus anshuiensis | reverse complement strand
AATTAAAAACTGAACGCGGCTGCTCAATGCAGCGTGCCGAACGACAGTCGCATCACAGATCAGATTTAATTTCTCCAGACGGACAAGGCGAGTGAGGCGAGACAGACAAGAAGAGTGGGGCGAGACGGACGAGAAGAGTGAGGCGAGACGGACGAGGTGAGGCGAGGTGAGACGGACAAGAAGAGTGAGGCGAGGTGAGACGGACAAGAAGAGTGAGGCGAAACGGACGAGAACAGTGAGGCGAGACGGACGAGAAGAGTGAGGCGTGACGGACGAGAAGAGTGGGGCGAGACGGACGAGAAGAGTGAGGCGAGACGGACGGTCGCCAAAATTGAAAATCTACCAACCAAGGAAACGTGAAAAAGATGAACCCAGTAACTTTGTTTTGGGAAGTGTTTTTCTGCAAGCGTCTGAGAAAACGAGCGCATCTGATTTCAGTCCTTTGGTGACGTGGCAAAGGATCTCATTATAATATTACCGCCCCTTAATCTGTAAGTTTACA
>NW_015558569.1:269478-269932 GCF_001515605.1 Sinocyclocheilus anshuiensis | reverse complement strand
TTTTTATTTGTTATTTGTTTTGTTAATAAAAGTTCTATGTTTTATATATACGCTAAAGTGAGTTTGATGTTGTTGTTGCATGTTGCATTCAAGCAATTGACGCCGAACTGCCGAACTAACACCCCCCCCCCCACCCCAACGGTGATACCGGTATTACCGGTGTTGTCACTCGTCGATTAACCGGTGGGAAAATTTCCTCACCGTCACAACCCTAATATGTTTATTCTAATAACTTTTAAACCGTCATTTTAGAAGCGAACCTTTCCTCTTGATTCCTTGGCTCATGCCGAGTTGCATGGAGACCAAAATGTAAAATTCTACAGGTCAAGATTTTTCACACTTTTGAATTATTGGAAAAACCTACTAATTCAAATTCAACGGCTTGGCTGAGCGTCGCCAAAATTGAAAATCTACCAACCAAGGAAACGTGAAAAAGATGAACCCAGTAACTTTG
>NW_015558569.1:268764-269328 GCF_001515605.1 Sinocyclocheilus anshuiensis | reverse complement strand
AACCCTGTAACCCGAAAACACAAAATACAATGCGTAATTTAAAATGTAGGTAAAAAAAACGTGTGAATAATAATTACGGAAAATTCCTTCATTTGAATGGATTTTGCCCTATTTTTACAGACTTTTCTTAGTGTAGCATACTAACTACTAATACACTGCTTAAAAGTATAATTGTCCAGAATGAGCAGTTTTACTAGTTTACTAGCTAATAAAAATAAACTTAAAATGTGTTAAAAAATGTGAGTGTTTAAGAATTCAATGTTGTATTTAAAATTTCTTATTTATATTTTAATATTATATTATGCATTTATATTATTTTATAAACACATCTAAATTAACATATATAAATTTGTTTATATTTTTTGCTGAGATTTGATGCAGTGACAATTTTGCATCGTGATTACGCAATGACATCGCGTCATTTAGCAACTTTTAGCAACAAATAAACCTTCCTTTAGCAACTTCCCCTGAAAATTAGTTGGCAACACTGCTTCAGTGATCACGCATCAGTTGTCTCTCAAAGGTAAGGCAGCAGCAGACGTTGCTTAAGTTGCAATAGATCCC
>NW_015558569.1:267452-268400 GCF_001515605.1 Sinocyclocheilus anshuiensis | reverse complement strand
TCATGTAGCAACTTTTAGCAACAAATCAATCTTCCTTTAGCAACTTCCCCTGAAAATTAGTCGCAACACTGCACCCACGGCGCCGTTATTGTGTTTTCGCAAGCACAACGGTGTAGCAGCTCTAATGCAATGGCGAAAGTTTGAGCAAAGCATGCTAACTGTTCTGTGTTTGGCTGCACAGACGAGCACAGAACACTGTTTAGAGTCCCAGCCTCAGAGGAGACAACAGAGCAGTGCATTTATTGATTTATTTACTGTATATTGCTGCTGCCACACAGATCTAAAATAAACATGAGATTACTGAGACTTATATTACATATTGTAAAAAGGGGCATAATATCTCTCCTTTAAGAACACAATTAGATAAAACCAATTGAGCTCAACTAATTAGCAAGCAATGCTTCATTTAGTTCAGTCTGTGGTGTAAAAAGATCACATTAGCAATTAAAGAAAATACACTTAAGCAAAACATGGTCAGGTCAAAGCGTCTGAATATTTTTGATCCCAAATTTTACTGGTAGTCCAATGTATGAATCATTTTTGGGTATAATGTCACAGTTCACTTTATTTCGCTATCCTCACTTACATTTATGAACTATCCGGCACCCACTAGTAAAAAATATATAAAAAATTATATCTGGTGTCTGAATAATTTTTGGTTTGACTGTATATCATTTTGACTACATTTTTCTATAGGCTACTACATTTCTATTGTATTCTCTTGCTGTTAAAGAAGCATTATCTAAAAGTGCACCAACCCTTCTCAGATCTGAAACCTAGCCTACTCTAAATGTCAAAAACCAATGGATTGGAACGGAATGAGTAAAACATTGCTTTCATGAAAGCAACCCTGTTGTTGGGATAAGTATCTTTTCTTTTAAAGGGGTCATATGATGCTGCTAAAAAAAACATTATTTTGTGTATTTGGTGTAATGAAATGCGTTTATG
>NW_015558569.1:262924-267442 GCF_001515605.1 Sinocyclocheilus anshuiensis | reverse complement strand
AATATGTCAGTTTACTTTATTTTGCTATCCTCACTTACATAAATGAACTATAGTGTCCTGCACCCACTAGTAACAAAATATCAACAATTATATCTGCTGTCTGAATGATTTTTAGTTTGACTAAAAGAAGAAATATGTTTAAAAACTTGGCATACATATGCGAAAAATAATATTATATAGTGTGAAGTTCTTCTTTCTTGATATACTGTTAAACATGACCCTGGCTAGTTCTTGTCAGGGTTGGCTGATGGTGGAGTTGATTAGCCTAATTAATGAGACTCACGTGGTCTGCAGGGGTTCTGATGTAGATTGGAGCGCTTTTTGTGAGTGTCTGTGTCTGTTGTTTTCTTATTGAAAGTGATCTTCCGCAGTGAAGAGCGATGCAAACATATATATATATAAAGACACGCACATACAGTATATATTTTGAAAATATTTGCATGTATGTATTTATATTCATACAATTTATATTATATATAAATATATTTAATATATAAACATAACATATTTTTTAAATATATACGTGCATGTGTGTGTATTTATATATATACATAATAAATATACAGAGTATAGTATGTTCACATCTTCTATTTTGGATGCGATTAATCGTTGCCCAGCACTAGTTTAAATTTAGATTTAGACTATTTTAATATAATAAGCAGTTAGGCGGACAGTAAAGAAGTATTTTTAGTTTACTCAAGTAAATTTAAAAGTATCTGTAGTTGTTTTTCTTTGGAGAACTTTTACTGCACTACATTCCATAAATAAAAGTTGTTGGTTTTTTACCTTTAATATTTAAGAACATTAAATATGTATTACTTTCTCGTACTCCAGTAAATCTTTAAATTACTTTTAACTAGAGTAAAAGTAAGAAAGTAATAGATTTCTAATGTAATTAAGTATTAAATGATATTTAATATGAAACGTAGTGCAGTAAAAAGCACAATATTATGCTTTGGATTGTTGTGAAGTAAGTTTTCTAAAGAAAATCACTGATAAAGTACAGACGCTCCGCCTCGAAGTGGAAACCAGGATTATGCATCAAATACATGATCAGATGGTTTAATGCGCTCAGATTCAGACAGGAGTCGTGTTTTTCTGCTGATTAATGGAGAATACCAGATTAATTCACACACAAATGATTCTCAAACGCAAAAATAGCATGAAATGTTTTATATTCTGTTGAAAGTGTGATGTGCTCCAGCAAAACAGAGCCAGAATCAGCAGCACAAAATTATTAAGAAACGAACTGGATTTTAATCAGCAGATATGATGTAGGGTGGTGTATTAATAATCATAACAATACTGCATGAATCACTTGTTTGTGCGCTGCTGAAACACAGGCAGGATCTCCAGAATAATGAGACAGTAGTTTATTGACCTGAACTCTCGTTTATAGTTCAGTAAAGCAATAAAATCATCTTACATCGAGAACTGAGAACTAAACCTGCTTTTCACAACGAAACATACATCATTCTGTGTGTGTGTGTGTATCTGTGAGTTTGTGTGTGTGTAGAACACACACACACACACACACATATTCTCTCTCAACTTCCACCAAGCATCTTTATATACAGTATATATGTGTGTGTGTGTGTGTGTGTGTGTGTGTTCTAGTGTGTTTCTGATGGTCCGTCCTGTTTCCTCATCTCACAGCCGTCCAGTGACGATGAGTGTGGAATCATGGGAAGGCTGAAGGAGTGTCACAGGTATTTGTTGGCCAGGTTTGTGACGTCATTTTGTGAGAAAGCTTGAGTCTGCACTGCATGAAGCTTCTGGAAGATCTGTGAGAGCTGTGTGCGATCCTCACCGTCCAACAACATCAGCACCATCTGCACACACACACACACACACACACACACACACACACAGATGAGAAAACGCTTTAACACACTGATAATGACACTTGCAGTGTGTTCATGATTGTTCTGCTCACTAAATAATGCACACACGCGTTCCTCAACCCAGCACTGTCTTCTGATTGGCTGATCAGGGACTCGTCCTGCTGTCCACTATTACAAGTTTGTTTGTTGATCTTAAATATGCACTTAAATATAAATATAATATAAGCGTGTTGTTGGCATGTGGTAGGGCTGCTCGATTATGGCAAAAATCATAATCACGAATATTTTGGTCAATATTGTAAGTGTACCATATGACCAAAACTTTATATGAGTAATTTATTTAAAGATAGCGATATATCAAATATAGATTTTCTTTAAACAAGGTTCCCATGACATCATTTTAGACACCAGCAAAATTCCACAATTCTCAATACTTGAGAACTTACACAAGTTAAACAAAATATTGAAAAATAATTAAAGTCAGTAATACAATAGAAACAAAAAAGCAAAGGACATGTTTTACTGTAAGAATTAAACTTGCTTTGTTTATTATTGATGCTACAAATATCCATCAGTCCAGAGCAGCGAGTTTTGTTGTTTGATTAATAGTAAGCAAAGTCTGCAGGAAAGTTTAGCCTGCTGTCGCTTTAAGAGCTGCACGGATCCAATATACTGTTAAAGACGTATTTTCATTCTCAACTGTTTACATTTACTTAAGACATGAACGACGAGGGTTTACGTGAATAATCATTAAGCGCCACATTTTGACATATGTTTGCATGTATTTGACCGTTTAGACACGCACCTAAAACTAAAAGTTTACTTTTTTACTTGTCGGCATCTGTTCCGTCTCCGCGCGCACCACAGAAATACTCTGAATCAGCGCAAGTTTTCTTTCGGGCTTTTAACATATATAAATCGAATAAACTTTAATAAATCAAGCACGTTCCATTTTGCAAAAGTTGTTATATAACTATTTGCACAAGGCGCATGGCAGATAGAGTGCAAACCAGTGAAGTAAACAACAGTGCAGACATGAGGATGGGGGTAAGTGCAACTGGACGGTAGTCATTGAAGCAGGATGGAGACGACTTCTTTGGGACTGGAATAATTGCACAGCCCTAGCATGTGGTTGGCGTGTGTTAGCGTGTTGTTGCCGTGTGATTGGCGTTTTGTTGGTGTGTTGTCAGCGTGTGGTTGGCATGGGTTAGCTTGTTTGTTGGTGTGTTGTTGCGTGTGTTAACATGTTTGTTGGCATGTGGTAGGCGTGTGATTGGCATGTGTTAGCGTGTGGTAGACATGATGTTTGCGTGTTGTTGGTGTGTGGTAGGTGTGTGATTGGCGTGAGGTAGGCATGTTGTCAGCGTGTGATTGGTGTGTGTTAGCGTGTTTGTTGGTGTGTTTGCATGTGGTTGGCATGTGTTAGCGTGTTTGTTGGTGTGTGGTTGGCATGTGTTAGCCTGTTTGTTGGCGTGTGTTAGCGTTTTTGTTGGTGTGTGGTAGGCGTGTGGTTGGCATGTGTTAGTGTGTTTGTTGGCGTGTTGTTGCGTGTGGTTGGCGGGTGTTAGCGTGTTTGTTGGTGTGTGTAGTTGGCATGTGTTGGCATGCTGTTGCATGTGGTTGGCATGCTGTTGCCGTGTGGTAGGCATGTGTTGGTGTGTTGTCAGTGTGTGGTTGGCATGTGTTGGCGTGTTGTTGCGTGTGTGATTGACGCATGTGTTAGCATATGGTTGGCGTGTGGTAGGCGAGTGATTGGCGTGTGGTATGCGTGTTTGTTGGCGGGTGGTAGGCGTGTTGTTAGCGTGTGATTGGTGTGTGTTAGCATGTTTGTTGGTGTGTGTGGTAGGCATGTTGTTAGTGTGTGATTGGCATGTGTTGGCGTGTTGTTGCATGTGGTTGGCGTGTGTTAGCGTGTTGGTTGGTGTGTGGTAGGCGTGTTGTTAGTGTGTGATTGGCATGTGTTAGCGTGTGGTTGGCATGTTGTTAGCGTGTGATTGGTGTGTGGTAGGCATGTCGTTAGCGTGTGATTGGCATGTGCTAGCATGTTTGTTGCCGTATGGTAGGCGTGTGATTGGCATGTGTTAGCATGTTTGTTGGCGTGCTGTTGCGTGTGGTTGGTGTGTTGTTAATGTGTCGTTGGCGTGTTGTTAGCATGTCATTGGTGTGTGGTTAGCGTGTTGTTAGTGCATTGGCGTGTTGTTGTCATCTTTGTTGGCGTGTGGTTTGCTCACCGTGAGTCTGCGTGCCGTCTGCAGCTGCTGCAGGTGCAGGAACACCAGCTCGGGGTGTGTGTGCAGCAGGTGTGTGTTCAGCGCCCGTATGATGAAGCCCAGCGTGTGTCCGTCCAGCTGTGTGCCGATGAGCCGCGGCAGGCATTCGGAAGCGACGGAGCGCAGGAGCTCAGCGCAGGTCAGCAGGTCACCACCAGAGAGAGCGCTGTTCAGCGCCTGACCGAACTCAAACGTGTTAGACGACCGCAGGGAGATGGACGGCCCGACTGCACTGCTGCCCTCATCTTCATCATCATCGTCATCATCATCATCATCCACCTGCACAGAGAGATGACCTCAGACCTGTGCTCTGTGTGTGAGTGTTTATCTGTGTGTGTGTGTGTGAGTGAGTGAGTGAGTGAGTGAGTGAGTGAGTGAGTGAGTGAGTGAGTGAGTGAGTGTGT
>NW_015558569.1:257843-261916 GCF_001515605.1 Sinocyclocheilus anshuiensis | reverse complement strand
AGGGGTGTTGTTAGTGTGTGATTGGCATGTGATAGTGTGTTTGTTGGCGTGTTGTTGCATGTGGTTGGCATGTGTTAGTGTGTTTGTTGGTGTGTGGTAGGCATGTTGTTAGTGTGTGATTGGCATGTGATAGTGTGTTTGTTGGCGTGTTGTTGCATGTGGTTGGCATGTGTTAGTGTGTTTGTTGGTGTGTGGTTGGCATGTGTTAGCCTGTTTGTTGGCGTGTGTTAGCGTTTTTGTTGGTGTGTGGTAGGCGTGTGGTTGGCATGTGTTAGTGTGTTTGTTGGTGTGTGGTTGGCATGTGTTAGCCTGTTTGTTGGCGTGTGTTAGCGTTTTTGTTGGTGTGTGGTAGGCGTGTGGTTGGCATGTGTTAGTGTGTTTGTTGGCGTGTTGTTGCGTGTGGTTGGCGGGTGTTAGCGTGTTTGTTGGTGTGTGTAGTTGGCATGTGTTGGCATGCTGTTGCATGTGGTTGGCATGCTGTTGCCGTGTGGTAGGCATGTGTTGGTGTGTTGTCAGTGTGTGGTTGGCATGTGTTGGCGTGTTGTTGCGTGTGTGATTGACGCATGTGTTAGCATATGGTTGGCGTGTGGTAGGCGAGTGATTGGCGTGTGGTATGCGTGTTTGTTGGCGGGTGGTAGGCGTGTTGTTAGCGTGTGATTGGTGTGTGTTAGCGTGTTTGTTGGTGTGTGTGGTAGGCATGTTGTTAGTGTGTGATTGGCGTGTTGGCGTGTTGTTGCATGTGGTTGGCGTGTGTTAGCGTGTTGGTTGGTGTGTGGTAGGCGTGTTGTTAGTGTGTGATTGGCATGTGATAGTGTGTTTGTTGGCGTGTTGTTGCATGTGGTTGGCATGTGTTAGTGTGTTTGTTGGTGTGTGGTAGGCATGTTGTTAGTGTGTGATTGGCATGTGTTAGCGTGTGGTTGGCATGTTGTTAGCGTGTGATTGGTGTGTGGTAGGCATGTCGTTAGCGTGTGATTGGCATGTGCTAGCATGTTTGTTGCCGTATGGTAGGCGTGTGATTGGCATGTGTTAGCATGTTTGTTGGCGTGCTGTTGCGTGTGGTTGGTGTGTTGTTAATGTGTCGTTGGCGTGTTGTTAGCATGTCATTGGTGTGTGGTTAGCGTGTTGTTAGTGCATTGGCGTGTTGTTGTCATCTTTGTTGGCGTGTGGTTTGCTCACCGTGAGTCTGCGTGCCGTCTGCAGCTGCTGCAGGTGCAGGAACACCAGCTCGGGGTGTGTGTGCAGCAGGTGTGTGTTCAGCGCCCGTATGATGAAGCCCAGCGTGTGTCCGTCCAGCTGTGTGCCGATGAGCCGCGGCAGGCATTCGGAAGCGACGGAGCGCAGGAGCTCAGCGCAGGTCAGCAGGTCACCACCAGAGAGAGCGCTGTTCAGCGCCTGACCGAACTCAAACGTGTTAGACGACCGCAGGGAGATGGACGGCCCGACTGCACTGCTGCCCTCATCTTCATCATCATCGTCATCATCATCATCATCCACCTGCACAGAGAGATGACCTCAGACCTGTGCTCTGTGTGTGAGTGTTTATCTGTGTGTGTGTGTGTGTGTGTGTGTGTGTGTGTGTGTGAGTGAGTGAGTGAGTGAGTGAGTGAGTGAGTGAGTGTGTGTGTGTACGTGTGTGAGTGTGTGTGTGTACGTGTGTGAGTGTGTGTGTGTGTTTGTGTGTGAGTATGTGTACCTACTTAACCATATTTTGGGGTCAAATTTATAAAAAACATTTTTTTTTAAATTGTAAAAATGCAGAAAGTTTTCTGTGAGGGGTAGGTGTGGGTTAGGATTAGCTTATAAAATCTATAACTATCTAGATATATAAACAATAGAAGTCTATATATAGATAATGTAAATAGACTAAGTAAATGTGTGTGTGTGTGGAGTGAGTGTGCAGATTGTGGTTAAACGAGAGCTTGTTGATTGGTTTCAGTTCAGAGGATTGAAGAGCTGGAGGACGCACTGAAGAAGAAGGATGAAGATATGAAACAGATGGAGGAGAGATACAAGAAATACCTGGAGAAAGCCAAGAGTGTACGTCTGACACACTCTTCTGTGTGTGTGTGCTGATGTTTCTGTTGATGCTGATTTTGTGTGTGTGTGTGTGTGTGTGTGTGTGTGTGTGTGTGTGTGTGTGTGTGTGTTTGTGTGCGACCTCAGTGATGGTGACGCTCCTGCGAGGTGCTGATGAACATCTACTGTCCATCATCAGACGCGTGACCTCCATCAGCAGCTGCTCCGCCTCCGTCACACTCGCATCTAGACACAAGACCTGCTGCAGGTCTGAACGACACGCCGCGTAATCCTGCACACACACACAAATACATTGAGTCCATAATCCATAATAACGCTTCCTTCAGTGAAAAAGTGCCTCTGCTGTTGTCTCTCGCATCAAAATCCAGCCACAGATGTGTTTAGAGCTGTTTAAACGCTGCTTGATCTGTGCAGATTTCTCTCCTGATTCACACCAGAACACCTTTTCACTGGAGGAAGAGTTATTATGGATTATGGACTCGTATTTTAGTTAAAAACATCTTAATGCTGGATTTGTTTCAGCTTTTGTCTTCTCCGGATGTTTGTCTCATTGCTGAGACAGTGATGCAATGACACATTTCTACAAATCTGATGAAGACACAAACTCATCCTAACTTTGAATGGCCTGAGGGTGAACACATTTTTAAGTAATTTTCATTTTTGGGGAACTATTCCTTTAAAACATCATCTCTGTCTGAACATTCTCACACGTATGAGTCACGAGACGAGGAAGAGTGACATGAGAAGTGTGTCACAGTAATGTCAATACTCAGTGTCGCTTACGCTCAGATGATGGGGGCGGGTCAATAGGTTGTCACGGTGACACTCACCTTCAGGCCCTTATTGGCCAGTGCGCGTCTGTAGAAAGCTTTCTTATTGGTGGGCTGGAGCTGAAGGGCGGAGTCACAGTCCTGCTGGGCCTCAGTGAAGCAATGAAGTTTGATGTAGCAGAGCGCTCTGAAACACACACACACACATACACACATCACACACTAGGGCTGAAATGATTCCTCGTGTAACTTGAGTAACTCGAATACAAAAAATAATTGAGACAAATTATTTGCCTCGAGGCTTCGTTTAGTGTAACTACACACGGAACACTGTGTTTCCCCACGGACCATTATTACTGACGCACAACCGATAAACACTGGACCATAGACTGCGTCCCAATGTGCACGCTATCCATGCTAAATTCTATGTGATATTTGTCATTTTCAATACTATTTAGGGCAGATAGGGTGGATAGTATGCACACGCAGGGATATTTAAGACCGTAAATCAATATGGTGGCTAGTTATGATGTCCCTATGTTAGCTATGTTTTGTGAAAGACTAAGCGCCATTTATGTTATTGTCTCATTCTCTCTCTGTGACACACACACACACACACTCCCCATACAGTTATGCATAAAAATACCATAGATAGTTAGTCAATATCACAGGAAGAGTGCCAGTTTTCACCTCTAAAAATAAGCATGATTACAAATGTGATACTGATTTCATGCAACAGTTCAATAAACAAGAAGTTAATATTAAGAGACTTGCGTTTGACACCATATTGCCTGTTTTTGCTCTATTTCGACAACAAAAATTATTCCAAACAAAGCCACAGCACTGTTTTGCGTCTCTGAGCAACAAACAACATGACATGATTTGTTCTTGAATGAATCAACCGTTTAAATGATTCGGTTCAATCACAATGACTCACTTATTAACAGTGACTTGCTGCCACCTACTGGCGGTTTTAATTTCACACTTAAAGTATATTTTCATTATTTAAATAATTGTAAATATCAGTATTCAACGTTTCATGTTTAAAATAACAAAACATTATTCATGCATTTGTAACTTCAGGTTAAATGCATTCATGTCCCTCTGCATTAAACAGTGTGTAAACACATCTAAACACCTCTTCAGACGCAGCTTCTGTGTTTCCTCTGCATTGCAAAGATGAATTTTATTGATACAGATTTAATTTGCTTGGTAACAGCATAAATGTCTTATTATTCTAATTCACTGATTAAATGTAAGAATTTG
>NW_015558569.1:255560-257377 GCF_001515605.1 Sinocyclocheilus anshuiensis | reverse complement strand
ACGCTCTCTCACACACACACACTCACACACACACACACGCTCTCTCACACACACACACACACACACACATGCTCTCACACACATGCTCTCACACACATGCTCTCACACACACTCACACACACACACACACACATGATCGCAGTCAGTCATACCTGTTGGTGTAAACAGCACATTCGTGTGGCTTCAGCTGAAGACATTGAGTGTATCTGTCCACTGCGTCCAGATAGCGGCCGCTCCGCACCAGAGCGTTCCCATCATCCTTCAGGAGCTTGAACTCTGGGAGACCACACCAAAACATCTGTTAGTCTGTCGCCATTATAATGAACTGTATGCTGTGTGTGTGTGTGCGTGTGTGTACCTGCTGCTGTGTGTTCAGTGTTGGTGTGTGTGTGTTTCTCTGTCTGAGTTTCTCCAGACTGTCTGTTATCCTCGTTCTTCAGGGGGGCGTGTCCAGTGGGCGGAGCTCCAGTCTGTGTCTGTTCCGCTGTTGACCCGCCCCCTCTGCTGCTGCTGCTGTCATTGGTCGGTTCGTTCAGTCCGTCCGTCTCCATGTTGGTGCAGTCGGCCGTCTTCTGTGTATTTCCCATGATTCCACTCTCTGCCCCGCTAACATCCCGCTTCTCCTCTCTGCTTTCATCCTGAGCGTCTGAACATAACACAGCAGCTCTCTGATATCCCACAATTCAGTGTGACTGTGACAGTCTGAGCTTCACAATGATCACCGATCATTACTTCGCTCACAGTTTCCCTCTCGTTCCACAGACACTCATCCTCACCTTCATCCTCCTCCTCTTCCTCCTCTTCCTGAATGAGGATCTTCCTGCCTGTGCTGCGTGTCTCCTGACGCCCATCGCTCTCCGTCTCGTCCATCAGCAGCTTCTGAAGGTCAGAGGTCATGAACAGTTCAGCCAAACATGAGGTGCAGTAAATGATGATAACCTGTCACCAGCCGGGGTTCCATCCTAAGTTGCGAATTTAACTTATGCGCAAAACTGGAATATCGCATAAAACATTTGCGAATAAGCACCGTTTCCATCCAACGAGTCAAAGAGAACAAAATCATCACTTCCTGGTAAACTGGCACTAAATATCACTGAGAAACTAGGAGAAGCCACTGAATTTAATAATTCTCAAATATAATAAATTACTTGCGCTTTGAGTGAGCAGACGACACACAATAAACGCCGTCTTGTTTTCGGAGGCGGATGCTGCTGTTTGGGAACGCAGTCGTGTAAGACGGTTCTGGGAGGCAATTATACAGAAATACTTTGACGACAGACTTTGCTCGGGCATTTCAGAACGACCATAACAACATTTCAGATGCTGCGCGACAAAATCGGTCCGCTGGTTAGTCAGGCTATGCCGTTTTGAATGCTCATGTGGGATTTATTCGCAAAATGCATTTCCATCTCCCAATATTCACATTAAACCTTTTTTCGCACAAGTCAAAAACCACCTCAAGCAAACGTAAAAACATTTTTTGCGAATTAAGGGATTTATTTTTCTAAATTTGGCATTTACGACACTTGTTTCTGATGCGATACTTCAAAATGCGCATAAAAAGAGGGTGATGGAAGCATAGCTACTGTGAGTGAGTGCTGGCGGCACATGTGTGTGTGCTGTGTGAGATCGCCATCATGTGGTCAGTGTGAGGCGTCACTCCATGAGTGTGGACGTACCAGCGCTGTGGCGTTGTGCGGCTCGATCAGGAGAACAGCTCTCAGGTCATCATGGGATTCCTGCAGGCGACCCAGATGTTTGTGTGCAGTGGCACGCCGCAGTAGAGCTACACACACACACACAGACACACACACACA
>NW_015558569.1:251405-255110 GCF_001515605.1 Sinocyclocheilus anshuiensis | reverse complement strand
AGACACACACACACACACACACACACACACACACACACACACACACACACACACAGACACACACACAATTTAAGTGTACAGCAGTTACTGTAGGTATGGAATGTAAAGCTAACCTGTGCATTTTCTACATGCAAGTTATACATCTTATTGTTTGATTTTTTTTATTTTGTTGTGAATCTCAATCATAATGTATTAATCTAATCTCTGGGGTGTATTCCAGAAAGCAAGGTTAACCTACCATCTGCTAAACCCAGAACTCTCGGTGGATTAACCCAAACCTTGCTTACTCGAGGTATGCTGGTGTGTGTGTGAGTAAGTTCACTCAACTCAGAGTATGTTCCTGGTTAACAGGCAAGACATTCTCAACAGAGTGACGAATCGACGAGTCACCATGGAAACAGAGGCTAAGAAAAAGCTCATACTACTTCTTTCTTCTTCTTCTGTTCAAAGTCCATTTGCATACTTGGTTCATATCGCCACCTAACTGGTACAGTCTCTATAGCTATATATTTATATATGTAAACATCTGTTATGTGAAATAGCTTATTCAGGACAGTACTAAATAAAAAATAACATGCAGTTTTCATGATCCCTCTTATTTGGGATCTACTTACACTGAAAGTTACCTCTGTTTTGAAACTGAAAGCTGAGTTTGTCCGCTTGCTTACCCTTAAATATACCCCGGGAATGTCACATAACCCCCCCCCCATGATGCATGCAGGATTTCTCCAATCATTAAGCCCCGCCCCTATGAGCTCACACTCATCTGCATACACTTAAGATCCACGCCCACATCTCAACATCCAATCAACAACTGATGCACAGAACCTGTGTTCTGGTATTACTGTACTATACTACATAACATAAGAAATACCAGATACACGCTCACAGGATCAGTGGAGTGTGTCGCTCCTCACCTTTGATGTTTCCAGGCTCCAGCTGTAGAGCCGCGTCGCAGTCGCTCAGAGCCGCGCTCCAGCACTGCAGTCTGATGTGAGCCTGAGCGCGGTTATTAAACACAGCGGCTGAAGACGCCAGAGACAGACTCCTGCAGAAACACACACACACACAGACACAGACAGACACACAGAGACACACACACACACACACAGAGAGACACAGACACAGACACACACACACACACACACACAGAGAGACACACACACACAGACACACACACACAGAGAGACACACACACACAGAGACACACACACACAGAGAGAGACACACACACACGTCACTGCAGCTCAGCACCCCCAGGTAAAAAAAAAAAAAGCGTACTTGAATACACAAAAAAAATACTTGCATACAATACTTAATACAAGCAAGTACATTTATAGAACATTCTTAATTTTGTGCATTGTACATTCTTAACTAAATAAAAATGTAAAAGTTATACACTATAAATATACTAATTAAAAATATATTTCTACTTCAGTACTACTTCAGTGCAAGTGCAAAAGTATACTAGATACCACTAATATTTAAATTGATTTTTAGTACATAGAAATAAAGTGTACTACCACAAAAATATACAGAGGACTATTAATATATTTCTTAAAAGTGTGCTTTGAAGGAATTAAAAATTAGTTCAATCTTAGTACACTTTTATATACTTATCCTAAGTTTAAATTTAAATTGATATTATTTAACATATATTAGTAATGTAATAGTTATAAGTATATTTTCCCAACTGTGCTACTTAAGTACACTTAATATAAATACACTAATTAACACTAACATTTAAACTGATTTTAAGTGTAGTCAGATAAAGTACCAGAAGTGTTTTATAATTGCACTGGTTAAAAATGTGCTACGATCACTTTACATAACATTTTAGTGGATTTTTATATATACTATCACTAAGTTCTATTTGGATTTTCATTAAAAATACAATAGAAATGTATTACTTACAGTAAGTAAATCCCTATAGGTTACTGTGCTTAGGCTACTTTAAATGTACTCGTGCACATGATTGGATTATTCATCCATACGTGTTTAGACGTGTACAAAAATTCATAATTTAACAGTAAGCATACTTTTAGCATAAAGTACTTGAATGCTATATTTTTAATGTGGACAAAAGTGTACTAATGACATAGTGTATAGTGTACTTGATTGTATTATTTGAAGTCACCATAAATATGTACAGTAGTTAAGTATATCATATAGAGGGGATGTTAACAATTACAATGCATTTGAAATTAATCTATAAAAACATGTGGGCAGTACATTATAAATACATTTTGTATATGAAGAATTTATTTGCAAAAACAGATAACGCAATTTTTTTTATTTTCAAAAATCATGTTTTGTTATGTTATCATGTTTTTATTGTGTCAGTTAGCTGTATTTTTTAGTCATTTTTTAACCTAATCAAAGATGTCCCAAAATAGCACAGTTGAGTACACTTAGATGATCTTAAGTTTATCTTAAGAAGTACTAAAGAATAATTTTAGTACATTAAGTACAAAATTAGTGCGTGATAACAGAGCACATTAAGTAGTGTACTAAGTGTATTTTACTGCACTTGTTTCCACCTGGCGCTTCTCTCACCTGCTGTAATACACCACGGCCTCCTCATAATCTCCGCTCCTGAAGGCCTCGTTGCCTTGGTCTTTCTCCTGCGCGCTCAGGGCTGAAGAGAGCAGAACACGTGAGGATGAGACGAGCAGCATGAAGATCAAACACACTTCACACGCTCAGAAGACTGAATCCCCGTGACTCAGTGACGCTTCATCTGTTAGTTTGAGTGACACGGCAAATTCTGACCAGTTGAGTTGAGAAGCTAATAACACCGTCTGGCATCGTATGTGCTGAGAGAAACCCAGCGCTCGTTTCTCACTAATTCTGTGCTGCTGAGTCCAAACAGACTGTCTGTTTTGAGAAACATCTGTGTGTGAATTAGTCTTGTTCTTTCTCTTAAACACCAGAAAAACACACAAACACATGATTCCTGTCTGAATCTGAGCCAACCATCAGATCAATTCTCGGCCTGTTTTCACATGCATGACAGTATTTAATATCTAATCCTGATTTCAAGGACAGAATTATGATCCAGAGACAGAAGAAAACACAAACTCTTACTGCAGCCAAACAGAAACCACAGATTTTGAGAAAAATTCTTTTGCAAATCTTTTTTTGTGTGTAAAGTTCTTTAACATTACATTGTGCGTTTGAACAATTTTTTCACTCCTTTGCAGATTGTAAAACTTAAATGCTGCATTTTGAATACTTCTTTTTGTCATTAAAAAACTGACGCTTTTGACATTTGACTGCTGTTATCTTGATAAGCGCATTAAAGTGGATATACAGTGGGTACGGAAAGTATTCAGACCCCCTTAAATTTTTCACTCTTTGTTATATTGCAGCCATTTGCTAAAATCATTTAAGTTAATTTTTTTTCCTCATTAATGTACACACAGCACTCCATATTGACAGAAAAACACAGAATTGTTGACATTTTTGCAGATTTATTAAAAAAGAAAAACTGAAATATCACATGGTCCTAAGTATTCAGACCCTTTGCTCAGTATTTAGTAGAAGCACCCTTTTGATCTAATACAGCCATGAGTCTTTTTGGGAAAGATGCAACAAGTTTTTCACACCTGGATTTGGGGATCCTCTGCCATTCCTCCTTGCAGATCCTCTCCAGTTCTGTCAGGTTGGATGGTAAACATTGGTGGACAGCCATTTTTAGGTCTC